>NC_137958.1:33175368-33290368 GCF_963924665.1 Micromys minutus
AAGTTTTCTTTTTTGGGGGGGGGGGAATGGGCTGACACTTGGGGGCCAGAGATGTTCTATGATTTCAGGACTCACTGCTGTAAGATGGGGAATTTACAATGGATCTTTGTACCAAGAATACCAGAAGAGCCCCCACCTCCAATGTCACTGTCACCGTGACAGCCAAGATGCTAGTCCTGATGACAGGCAAAGAAGGTATCCACAATGGTTTGATCAACAAGAAATGTATGAAATGGACTCTCACCTGCAGCGTTCCCAGTACATTCCCTCTCCCACTGCCCCCTTTGGCTTTTACAGCCCCTTCTTTCCATACACACACATACCATTATTTTTTTGGGCCATTACCCCATTTCTCTTATTGCTGCTGGAGAGACAGATACCTCCCCCTACTCATATCCCCTCCTGTGTGTGTTTGGAAAAAAAATTGTTTGGGGTTTTGCTTTGTTTTTTTTTTTTTTTTTTTGTTTTGTTTTTTTGTCTTTTTTTTAATAAAAAATTCTACGAACAAGGAAAGAAAAAAAACTAAAAATGTACAAGGAGATTAGAAAACAGCCATTAAAAGTAGTTTATTTCCTAGAGTGAGTATAACTCTTGTGACAGCAAATTTACTATCTGAACACATGGACACTTCAAACAGAAGTAAAATATATTTCAATTGCTAAATAAATTATTAACTATAAGTTCTATGCTTATCAAAAGCATCGTTCAGAACTAACAAGAAAGACAATCTTTAACAAATATCCCCAATAAAATCACATCAATGATAAAATGTGATTAAAAGAGCAGAAAATACAAAGAGCAGAAAAATGATAGGTTTTTATACTATCAACTCTATAAAATGATAGTTTTTATATACTATCAGCTCTATTAAAATAATAGGCTGTATATACCATCAGCTATATATAATAATAGGCTTTATGTATTATAGGCTATATAGTTGAGTTCTCTCAATCACAGATGATGATTATTATAACAAACACCCAACAAATATCCTAAGACTAACCGATGCTCCAAAGGACATTACCTACTCTAGTGTACCAGGCAAACTAAATGGCGGTTGACTAACTGCTGTCAGCATTATATTATTTTACATTAAACAGAGATTTTAGCAGATCTCTTCTTCTGTTCCTCCAGATCCAACCCTCCAGTCTCACCCACAGTTCTGCAGTAGAATACCTGTGTCAGCCATCCCTGCCTCCCTCTTCCCAACTCCCGTGGATCCCACAAATCTTCTCCTTCGAACTTTCCTCCCCTAGCTTCTTGCTTTGTCCCAGTCCCCAATCCCAGAGGACTCCCCTTTCAACCCAAGGACTGTTTCTGCCAGGGTAGCAAGTGGACTGATGGTAGATCCACACCGCTGCTGCTCCAGATCCAATCCTCTCCCACAACCTCCATCATTTATTTATTTATTTATTTTTATTTTGTGGGTTTTGTTGTTGTTGTTATTGCTGGTATTGTTGTTGGTATTTGTTTGGTTTTTTTTAAATCAACAAATAACACAATGGCTGGGTGCAGAATTGAGCATCCTAAATTCACCAACTATTCTATGTTAGACATCTTCCAGTGGTAGATAGATTCTGGTGGATCCTGCCACTCGAACCAACAACCCCAGCAGTTCAAAAAAGAAGTCCCCTCCTCCTGCCTTCCCTCTTGCTATCTTGGACCTGGAAGGCTCACTCACTGACTGGCTTCTTATTTTTATTATTTTAATCAATTAAGGGGAAATCTCGCCATGGATGCCTAGAGTCCTCCTCGCTCTGTCATATGTCATTTCTCTTTTGTTGGATGGTTCCTCGCTCACTTTTTTGTTTTGTTTTGTTTTCTGTTTTACTTTTATTGGATATATTTTATTTACATTTCAAATGTTATCCTATCTTCTGGTTTCCCATCTGGAAACATTTTATCCCCCTCCCCCTCCCTCTGCTTCTATGAGGGTGCCCCTCTCCCACCCTCTCTTGCCTCCCCGCCCTGACATTCCCCTACACTGGAACATCAAGCCTTGGCAGGACCAAGGGCCTCTCTTCCCTTTGATGCCCAACAAGGCCATCCTCTGCTATATATGAAGCTGGAACCATGGGTCTGTCCATGTGTACTCTTTAGATAGTGGTTTAGTCCCTGGGAGCTCTGGTTGGTTGGTATTGTCCTTATGGGGTTGCAAACCCCTTTAGCTCCTTCAATCCTTTCTCCAACTCCTCCCTTGAGGATCCACTTTTCAGTCCAATAGTTGGCTGTGAGCATCCAGCTCTGTATTTGTCATGATCTGGCAGAATCTCTCAGGAGACATCTATATCAGGCTCCTGTGAGCATGTATTTCTTGGCATCAATAGTGTCTGGGTTTGGTCCACCTCCATTCTTATCTCTAGCTCTGTAGAAGAAAAGCTGCTGTGGTCTCCTTTTTTCCCTGACTACATTCCCAATGAATCACAAGGATCTTCTCCCCCGATCTACCTTCACCCAGCTTGTCCCAGTATCTAAGACTTCAACAGCAGCAGGCACCACACTGGGAACACACAGCAGGTAAATAGGCCAGGAGAACAGATCAGGGCTTCATTAGTCACTATAAGAGAAGCTTCTGCCTACAGCAGACATTAGCACGGACAACCACAGCCAGACATTACATGGAGAGAGAGTCCTTCAGATACGTAACTCTAAATGGGATATTTCTATCAAATCCCTCCCCTTAGAGCTCAGGGGACCATGCAGAAGAAAAGGCAAAAAGAATGTAAGAGTCACAGAAATGCAGGACAACAAAAGGGGGGGAAAACCAAGACTCAACCAACCAAGGTGCGTATGAGCTCACAGAGACTGAAAACAGCAAGCACATTGTAGCTTTCAGTCTAAGATTTTTATGAGGATCCTGCGTATGTGAATGAGTAGTTCTCTGATTCCCATGTCTGCTCTTGGAGACCTTTGCCATATGTTGGAATTGCCTTGTCCACCCTCAGTCTGACAGTTTTGGCTTTATCCTACTGTATTTTATTTGGTCGTGTTTGGTTGTTATCTCTTAGAATCCTGTTCTTTTCCCAAGGAGAGACAGAACAGGTACAGATTCAGAGGAGAGGAAAAGTGGGGATCAATGTGGGAGAATAGAGGGAAAGGAAACTGTAATCAGGATTCATTTTATGAGAAAAGAATCTAGTTTTCATTAAAAGAAAAAAGTACAAAGACATTACACTTTCACTTACATTGTTTTCTCTGTGTTTCTGTGTTCTTACTTCAGCTGTCATATAAGAGAATGCATAGATTTCCAGAAAGACTGTTTCAAAATTCTAGAGATCTAATCCTTTTTTTTTGAATTGAGGTTTCACATTCAGTGAAAATGAAAACATATAAAAATCTTTACGCTCTTAACGCCCTCCCATTTCAGCTTTTTCTCTGCAGTGTTTGATTCTTGCACCCAGTGACTGTCAGGAAACCCCAGTCCTTCCAATTGCTGTCTCTGCCTGGGTAGTAGCATTGTATAGATTGGAGATCAAGATCTGGGTTTTAGCAAGGAAGGCAAAATCAAACCATGATCTTTGTAGAGTATTAAGGTATCCCTGAGGCAACATACATTGAGAATTTTCCCCTCTTTGAGTTTTCGTTGTGTGAACATAGCAGTCTGGAATTCAGATCATAGCTCAATGAAAATCAGCTCTAAGAAACTGAATGTAATGAGAGAATTCATTACTAGCCACCATGTCCCCCTTCTCCCACAGATAGCATGGCTAGTTTCTCCACCCTTAACTTATCTTAACTTCAGTCAATTGCTCTAGAAGGCCATTCAGTAGATGCTCCTGTACTCTAGGCATGAGTGACAGCAAACCCAATAATTTTGACTGTCTGAGTTGCCAAGGAGAGCATCTTAGAATGCCCTTTCCCAAAGGACAGGATATTGAGGATTTAACCACAGCTTGGGGGTTGTTTCTGAAAGCATTACTTCTCTGATTCACCAGTGTCTTCCTATGAGCTGATGGAGCCTTAAAAAAATAGAACAGAAAAGACAAATGAAGCTGTGGAATACTTGTGTGGGATGATTCATGGTGACAGGGGTTATCTACTGAAATTAAAGTCATAGAGAATCATAGTTGCTTGGCTTGAAGGACCCAGAGTCTCTGCTGTGGTATTTTCCAAAGATAAGTCTTCAGAAATAGAGGTTAAAAATGCAAGAATGAGAACAGCTGAAACACTTTGATTAAAATTGGTAAAGCCTTTTGAGATTCATCTTTCCTTCCCTTCTAGTTTTAATGAGATGATTTTTACTTCTTCTTGTGTTTGCTTCTGGCTAACCTAGTTTATACTTGATTTAGGGGACTGTATGCTTGTCGTTTAATTCTGTATTGTAGTCTTTTTAGGAAGTCACTCTTGTTTTATTCATGCATGAAATTTCCACAATTTTTGTCCTGCTTGTTTTCAGTGAGTCACCTGACTTAGATATATTCACAGAGATGCAGGACAATGAAGTCAAGAAATTTCAGAGAATTCTGTTGTATAAAACAGAGGAAGAAGAAATCCAGCAGGACTAAGAGCAGATCTTCTTAATAATGACTCCTGAAGTGTCAGGTCAGCTCAGACTAGGAGGCTGGGGAAGGGAAGGGAATGGAAGGGAAGGGTAGGGAAGGGAAGGGAAGAGGGCAAGTAAAGCAGAGGACAATGATTGAATGTCATCTCTGCACTCATTGCTTTCCAATAATACTTCTCAACAGGGCGAGGGAGGGAAGAGAAGAAGAAGAAGAAGAAGAAGAAGAAGAAGAAGAAGAAGAAGAAGAAGAAGAAGAAGAAGAAGAAGAAGAAGAAGAAGAAGAAGAAGAAGAAAGAATTCTCCAGCCATTTCACAATTTAAACAATGTTACTACTCTCTGAATATGGCACAAAGAGGAGAATTGTAGCAATAGCAAACGTGGTAGCACTGCCAATAACAGTGGCTCTATCTCATGGCCACAAGAACTGTGGGAAGAAGACACAGGGGAGTCATTGACCTATGGAGTAGCTACAGTGAGATTAAGCCAACTCGACATCCCAAGCCTAAGGAAGCAAGGATATCTGTAAATCAGAACCTGGGGCTCTGTGCCCCATAATGCCTGATCATTTGGATTCTCTTTAGATGGTCTGATCTGCTCTGCAGTTTTTTGTTTTTTTGTTTTTTGTTTTTTGTTTTTGTTTTTTTTTTTTTTTTTTGTCTTAACATAGCTGTAGACACTTTCCCTTTGCCAGACAAGCAGCGCCAATAAATAATGAAAGAAGAAAGAATACAACGTAAAGGCTTTGAGAGTTCCTCCTTCAGTTATTCCTCAACTAAAAGCAAAAGCTATTGGAAGTTCTAAGAAGATCAATGGAACTTGAGAAGTAACTTAAGGACTGTCCTTCTCTTATCATCACACATGAGTACCATTCATCAAGCTTCAGCAGTTTCTTCCAGGATCCATCACATGACACGCATACTCTTTCAACACACTTGAAATAATATAAGTGCTGCATTCTTTCTTCTCTCTATAGTTCTTAAAAGTCCATTTAATCCCATTTAATCCCATTTAATCTATCACATTAAAATTACAGTTACAACTTCGATGTGGTTGATAACACCACTTACAAAAAAAGAAGAAAAAGAAAAAAAAAAGAAAGAAATCAATAACTCAAGGCATAAATTCAACTAGGTGATGCTGGAAGCATTTTGAAAATCTGTCTTCATTTTGGTGTTCTGTATTTGAATGTCATTCCTCTCCAGTAAGCCCACATAAGCATTCAAGAGAGCTTGCCCTTGTTATCTGCAAAGAAAACACATTTGGCAGGCACTTGCCTCATACTCTAAGTTGCAGGATACTTATGACTATCAATTCTCCAGGTGATAGTCGGGAGGAAAGATGAACACACTGCTCTGCTTTGAGTAATAAAGAATGGAAACTGGTTTCTAGTGTGAAGCAGCCTAACTATTGCAGTTACAACAAAAGTCTCCTGGGTTTCCAGACACTTTAGTGGACATAAACAAACAAACAACAACACCAACAAAACCTACATGGCTGCAACACCTGTGAGCAGGAATTAGGCAGCCACACATTTCACACGCATTTGATATGCCACTGTGATGAAGGGCAAATTTTCTTTTCCCCAAATTTTTTTATTGGAAATTCTCTACATTTACATTTCAGATATTATCCCTTTCCCACAATCCCATCCCCCCGCCATTGCCTCCATGAAGGCACTCCCTCTCCCAGCCACCTTTTCCCACCTCAGCACCTTGGCATTCCCCTACACTAGGAAAAGAACATTTGCTGGACCAAAGGCCTCCCCTCCCCCTGCTGTCAGACAATGCTGTCCTCTGCTGCATATGTACCTCAGGCCATGGGTCTCTCCATGTGAACTCATTGGTTGGTGTTTTAGTCCCTGGGAGCTGTGGTGGGTTTAGACAGTTGATAATTTTGTTCTTCCCATGAGGTTGCAAACCCTTTCAGCTCATTAAGTCCTTTCTCTAGCTCCTTCATTGGAGTCCCCATGTTCAGTGTGATGACTAGCTACAAGCATCCTCCTCTGTATCAGTATGGCTCTGGCAGATCCTCTGAGGAGGCATCCATATCAGGTTCTTGGAAGGGCAACTTTTCAAATATAATTTTAATTGAAATATAATTATACTGATTCCATCTTTTTTTTTTTTCTCAAGACCGTTCCAACTTCCAACTCCTGTTAAACTTGATAGCTTCATTTTATTAGAGGAAAACTCTCATAGGACACTATATCTAGTCAAAGAACTGCAGGTACCTAATGGCTATTGAGAGAGGGAAGAAAGATAAAACCCATAATGCTGTCAAGAGCCCCTCATATGTGTGTACATGTATGCCTGTGTCTCTGTATATATCTGTGTATTTATGTCTGTGACCTCGAGAGTTACATTGAACCTACACTTTACACTTCGATTATTCTCTATGGGCAATTGTTATAAACACTAGGGACCTAGAGAAAGTGAGCACAGTTATAGAAAACATCACTGCCTCCGGGTGTATCTAGTCTTAACATTATACTGAAAAAAGGGCCCAAACATTTTCTAAACTTTGGAAACTTGTCTTATCTGCAAAACAAAGAAAGATTGTCTTGTATATATGCAAGTGCTCAAACAAAAACATGTAAAACTTCTCTGGAGAAAAAAAACTGCGGTACATTTTATTTTATTTTTCTATCATAATATTATGAGGAGTAAAATTAAATTGCTACCAAGGAAAACTTGAAATAAGGAGCATGTGGATTAAAGCCACTGCCTCTTCCAAATTCTTTGTGCAACCTGTTCCCCAAACAGGAAATAATTTCTTTGGATAGATGCCTGGGGCAGAGAAATCCTGAGGAAGATGAGATGTACCCTGCTGCTCTGGAAATGGACCATCTGAGAGGGATGAGGCAGATGTGGGGGCTCCTCAGGGCAGTACTGCACATCTCAGTGTGAGGATTTCACACCAGCAGGCCAGGCCTAGCATCCCTAGAGCATCCCAAGTAGGCATATATTTGACAGTCTTTCATAGATCCCTCTTAATGAAGTCTTTTGATGGACCAGAGCAGAGAACAAGCAGGGTAGTAGTTCATATTGTTTTGCTTTGAGGCCTATAAATGTTCTGCGATGCCACAAAGGAAATAGGGAATTTTGAAACACATCTCAGGACACACCATGTACATTTCAAATCTAATTGATAATAAAGGCTGAATCCTCACTAGCTGGAGATTGGCCTCATATCTCTCTCTCTCTCTCTCTCTCTCTCTCTCTCTCTCACACACACACACACACACACACACACACACAAGCATAAATGCATGTAAAAGTTAAAATTAGAATTCCCTAAGAAAGGCATCTATTTTCATTTAAAAGCTCTTAGTAAGTTTAAAATGAAAGACAAATCCCTAGCTTCTCTGAAATGAGAGTACTGCTTGACAGAATCTTTAGAGGAAGGATAGGGTTACTTTTGATAACAGAAGGGGAAGGAAGGCCTTTGCATTCTGCAGAAGAGGTCATGGTAATGACATTGACATTACAGTGTAGGTTAGAGAGCAGAACTTGTGTCCACTGAGACTTGAGCTAACCAGGACACCCACCACCACCATTATCTCCTCTGGTGGGTCTCAGTATCCAGCAGCTACACCAGAGTAAAGGTCTAGAACTCAGTTGTGAAAACTGAGTGTGGAAGTGAACTTCTCACTGGGGTTCACACGGTAGAAAGACATGGATGACAGATACCATGAATCAGAGTCCCCAAGGACACCTTGAAGATTTGGACTTTCCCATCCCATTGAACTAGAGAATTAAAGTCTATCACACCTGAACTGTTTTTTTAAGTGCCAGCTCAATTCTCTAGAAATATCTAGAAATTCTCTAGAAATACTCTAGAAATACTCTAGAAATTCTCTAGAAATTGTCAACTGAACAATATTTAAGAGTTGTTTAAAGTATTTCCCTCAGTAATTAAAGGAAGCTGTGTAAGAACATAAAGTGGTTTAAAACTGGGATGGGTGTGCGCGGCAATGGTGGTCCATTAATGTAGTATCAGAAATATCAGTGCAACCAAAATTTTATAAAAATCAGCATCAAATGATTTTTTCCTAAATAACCATGTTGTATTTCGAACCCCGGCTTGTTGTAAATCCTTGTTTCTTGCTACCACTCAGTACCGTGTGTTTCCACTCTCTCTGAAATGAAATCTGTTCTTATCAACAGCCATCTGAAATCCTACCCAATACTCATTTATATTTAGCTAGAATTTAGTCATTGACCACACCTAATCATGAGGGGTGGAAGAACATAATGGCAGTTTTCTCTAAAAACAGTAGGCTTGCTACAAAGTACAAAGAAGACAATGGGTACCGGTAGGCAGCTTACAGTTTCTGTCACTAGTTAAGTGTTTAAAGAATCCCGAAAGGCATGAGAGAAAAGGATTCTAAAATTGATGCAGCATAATTTCCCCCAACGTGTCCATCTTCTCAGGAAAGAAGCCCTGTGCTTCCTCAAGATTCTAAGCATTTTGCCTTGTGTCTTACGTAGTCTACATCATTGCCTGTTAATTTTTCTTCCTAAAAATTTCTGTGTCAACTCATTTTGGTTCTTGTTGCTGTTGCTTTCTGTCTGTATAGATTCACCCCTGGGTATGACATACACAACAAAGTCCAAATAACTGTGGAAGCAGCTGACAATAGAGTTTCAGAGTTTCTTTAGAAGTTTCAGACAATGCTGAGAAACACAATAGCACCTCTTGGTGTAATCTGACTTTTACTTCAAAAGTAATCATTGTAGGGCTGGAAAGATAGCCCTGCAGTTAAGAGCACTTACTGCTCTTGTAGAGGAACTGGGTTATATTTCTCACATACAAGGCTGCTCATGACCATTCATAACTCCTTTTCCAAGTAATCTGACACCTCTCTTGCTTCTATGGATACCAGGCACATATGAGGTATATATTCATACATGCAGCCAAACTATTTATATACATAAAATAAAAATAATTCTTATAATAACATTTTTATTGTATCACTGTGATGTATACAGTGTATAGATTTCTATACAGAAGTACACAGTACATTTATGTTTTACATAAAACAGCAGATCTAATATAATATCTATCTGGTATACATAGAGACATTTATCAGGAAGCCTGAAGGTTCCTAGTAATATGATATTTTACATTCTACTTTGTGATTGTTTATATTTCATAAATTGTGTACTTAGAATATTCATTTCTTTATAACAATGAGGCAATAAAATAATAGTTTTATCTTTGTTGTGTTAGACATTTACCACATTCATCTTAACCTAGAATCTCTAATCAGTGGTTTTCAACTTTCCTAATGTTGCAACCTTTTAATACAATTACTCATGTTATGGTGATTCCCCAACCATAACATGATTTTATTGCTACATCATAACTGTAATTTTGCTACTGTTATAAGTTGTAATATAAACATCTGATTTTTGACCCCTGAGAAGATTCATTTGACCCCAAATGGGTCATAACTCACAAGTTAAGAATTTCTTTTCTAGCAGCTTATAAAGAAGGGGATGGGAGAGAAGCACTATCTTATTCCAAACCACTTTGGACAGATTTCCTGACAGTATTAGGAAATCTTCATTCCAGTGCTGTACTGTTGACCTTGGGATATAACACTCATGGCATTGATGACAGGAAACTGAATGTGGGGGAAAGGAACTAAGGATAGAAGGATTATGTTTGGCCATTGTCAAGTAAGGAGAACAGAAAAAGTACATTGGATTTGAGTCTGATATTGTGATGGCTCTGCAAGCGGTGAAAGAAATGTAGATGATGAAATAATATGTTTTGTCTTGGGAAAGTCCAAATCTAGCCTGTTAAAATTCTCTCCCTCCGTGGATATAACCGAATATAATTTGCTTAAGATCACTTGAGCACAAATAGCATTGCATATCTGTAGATGAGTACATCATGTAACTATGGACCGCTAATTAGCCTTTGAGGTATTCTAACAACAAATGCAGACTCCAGGCTTTTGAGTCACCCTCATCAAAAGTTTATCCTCCAAACCGAGCCATCATCAATGCTTCAAGTATTGCTGTCTGGATCCTCATAACTAAATTCGCTAATCATTGTCTATGGTCGAATTAGAATCTCACTGGGGACTATGCTTAAAGTTCAAGATGACTTTCAACATCACATTCGTGTGCCTCCAACACATTGTGAAGTTACCATAACAAGCTAACAGGTCCACCAGGCTTCTATTTAATTAAAGGACTCTCCTTGGACATAGAAACACTTTCCATCCTATAGCAACCACTTAGTAGATTGTTTTGTTGTCTAAGTCAGTCAAAATTTTACCTATGTCTTCTTAACAACAAAGCCCTAGCTTTATATTGGGGGGGGGTGAGTCAGGAAAAGAACTCAGTGAAAGGCTGAAAAGTCTATAAAACCAAAACTCACCAGACTCTAAGCAAGGTTGATGCTTACTTGAGTACATCTGAGTCTCACTGACAGACATACGTTAGACTACAATATCCCTGATCTAAGATTTGTTTCCATTTTAACAAGCTGTCTAGTAGGAATGCTGTGGAGGCCTTTGTCTGTTTCTGTCTAGTCGTGTTTATAGGCAAGTGCATGCGGAGTGGATCAGTATGAGGAGCAGGACGTATTTTTAAGAATGATGTCATAATTTATAAATATTATGGAACATCTATAATTATATGTGCAGTGATCACAGAAGCTAAGCCTACAAAGTGATGTAATCCTAAATCTTCATGAAGACTGTGATATATTATTATGTATGATATATGAAATATATGGGTGGCAAAAAAATACCTGATTATTTCAAGTGTTGTGATAATTATATTCAGTAAGCATGATTAGAAGCATACATGTATGCATGTTTGGGGTATGAGAGAGAAGTAACTTTCGACAATATTTATAACAGTATCATATAATTTGTCATCTAAAAGTTCATAATTAGAGATTATAAGTAAGATTCTTTTGTCATAATAATTTAAAAGTAGAAATAAATAATTAAAGTGGAATAAATAGACTTAGTAACTCGTTAAAGGATAAGGTGATTCATTTCAGAGGCCAATCCCTTATTTCAAACATAATGGCAGAACATGACATTTCATAATAAACTTTGTATTGTCCCCAAAGTGTACAATTTTCTTTTCAATGAGGGATTTTTGTAAAAATGACATACAAAAACATCAAACAGATTCAATTTAGCATACTTATAGTTAAGCCCCAAAATTCTAGATTAAAGCAACATTTAAGATGATCTGTTACCTTCATAATGGTCCATAGTCTTGGGCTGGTGAGATGACTCAGTGGGTAAAGGAGCTTCTTGTCGAGACTGACCCCAAGACCTATGAAATCGAAGAAGAGAATGTTGGGAACAAGAAAAAGAAATTTGTGGGAAGAACTGCCATTTTGTTTTCAGACTCAGTTCAAGGTCCATTAGGTAGCTGGGGACTTCCCAAATAGGCAGTTTATATTATATGGAGACAGTTGTCCAAGTCCAGCCACCTCAGTTACAGCTTGTAAGAAGACAATTCTCTGAGTCCAACCATCTCAAGAACATCTCCATTTTGCTGTCAGGGTCAAACTAAATTCCTGTTCCCAGGCCCAGCCACCAAATCCTATCGTGATTGGTGGAAACTCCTTTGCTCAACTCCTTATGTCAAAATATGATGAACAATGCCACTGTCTACCCTGTCTCCTCACCCCCCCGCTTTGTCATTTTATCCTTTAAATATGCTGTACAGCTTTTCTTCAGTGTTGTAATTCAGCTCCCAAGTCTGTTTTGTGGCCCTGATCTATCCATAGGAGTTTTATTACTATAAAGTTTGTCATCTGCATTGACCTAGTGCTTGAATTATGTTGGATCTAAGAGGACCACATAACAAGAGGTAACCCTTTCCAGTTATCCTCTTATATGTACTTGTATGTGATGTCACGATCATCCCACACATATGAATAAATAATTGCAATAAAATTTTTAAAAGAGAAATTTATGTTCATCTTAAAACAGAATATTGATCACTTTTTTTCTGTAGACTTTTTCTATTACCTTTATTTTAGAGACAGACATGGACATCTCCTATACTAGGTACTTATGCATCAGTATAATTATATTCATATTTACTGTACTATTGAATTTCTCATTATATTTTCCATACACATGTAAGGAGAACAATGATCTAATTATTTTCTGGGGCATAAGGCTAAATTGCTATAAAGAGAAACACAGTGGGTTTCAAAAACCTCCAGAAAAAAGATGGGACTTAGTTCATGCTTAATTTTATTCTAGTATTGTTAATTACATTTTGTTTCAAAAGTTACTAAATCAGATGGTTTTATAGTATTGTAGTATATATTATGATGCTTAATGAGAAATGGGAAGGGAGTGGGAGCAAGAGATAAGAGAGATGAAGAAGAAGGAGAGCCAACACCTGATGCGTTCAGCTGTCTCAGCTTTTTTAGATATGACCTAAGATGAATTATGGGTTTTAGATGTGAGTAGAAGGTTCCCATGTTTTGAATTAGTGGGCTATAAGGATGTGGTGGAATGTGCTATTTAACTGCTTGGACTGATGGAGAAATATTATTTGGAATACGAAAAGTGGTGATCCTAGTCTGTGTGAAATACTACATTTATTTCAGCTGAGAACCTAAGTGGCATTTCTGTCAATTCTGAGTAAGTTTCAAGCCTTCCAGTTTCCTAGCTTGAAACTAAAATAATGCTGTGTTTCCATCTTGTTTCATTCAGAGTCGCCTAGTACAGGACTAAATAAATACACATAAACACATGTAGTAAAGGAGAGTATTAGAGGGGTTGTCTTACTTGATTCCAGACCCTGAGAAATCTCATGGAAGGAGTCCCAGAGTAGTCCTCCTGTGGCTGGAGGGCAGGACTTGGTGACATTATTCAGTCCAAGTCTGAAGCTTTCAGATTTGGGGAAGTTGATGGTAGTGTTATCAGTCAGATTATAAAGGGTCAAGAGCTGAGAATTCTGGGCAGGGAAGGTGCCAGTTCCAAAGATGAAAATCTGTGCCTCTGAGATGCAAAATGTGAGGGGGAAGAAGCTATGTTGCCAGGATGGGGTAGGGAGTGCCTCTCTGTGTAATCTGAGCATCAAATAAATATGTACTCCACACTGAGACTAGATCTTCCCCCACAGTCCACCAGGGACCATTCCAGACATACTTAGGGCTCCCCAGACATTACTATCCAAAGCAAATCCAGCCAGAATCCCACTCAGGACTGCCTCTGTATGTACAGAAACATAGAGCATCAATTATGCATTGCCAGCCATGTGAGTGTCTTTACTACAGTCAGGTTGACACCTAAAAATTAACCATCACAGACATTTATTCAACAAACACTTCAAACACTCAAGGGGAGGCCACTATATCTGAAGCCACTATATCTGTCATGTGCTAGAAGTCCAAGCAGCTGAAACCAACCAGATCTACAGGTCAACCTTAAAGGAAAAGCATTAGAGGGAAGGGGATGGGGGAAGGGTATAACAGCAATACAGTCTTCCTTTAAAAGGTACCTATTCTTCAGTGTGTGTTTTGTATTTCCCAGTATCTTAACATGTGAGTTGTTCTGGCTGGGGATGGTCATTTGTTCTGTTGTTCTCGGTGAACTTCCAAAGTTTGGAAAGCAGATTACTGTAATGTGGAAAACCTGCCCAAGAAATCAACTGTCTCATGGACCTTGAAAATTATTTGAAAGCAGAGTAAGGAACCTCAGGTATGCATCCTCTGAGGCTTCATTACTAAGTTTAGTAGAGGCATGGTAAAATAATTACTTAACATATTGGCTACCATTCTTATTGGAACATTGTTTGGAAGATGTTTCCAAAATCTAAATCTCTCTCTAACACCAAAGACCTTGGCAATGAGGAAAGAGCCAAGATAATAACTTGAAGACAGGACAGACTGCCCAGAAAATGCTGGCTAGAGGGCGAAACATTGCAGCCCTGGCCCATCATCTGTGCCTGCTCTGCCTTAAGCTGGTAATCAGATCTGCAGCTGCCCCTTCATTCAAGGTTTGCATCTGAATCCTTCAGCACACTGTGCAGTCTACTCTCTGCCCTGTTCTGAATCACCCCCAATGTTTCCTTTCTTTTTTTAATGTGATTAAAATATAGTTATACTGTTCCTCTCCCCATCTCCTCCGTTTCACCCATTCCATGCCTCCCCCAACTCAATTCTCAAATTCATGGCCTCTTTTTAAAAAAAGTTATTGTTACAAATAAATTTCTCAATGTACATTACATGTCAAGTCTTGTTCATACAACCATAATGTTAAGATTTCATGGATGTAGCTTCTCTGTCTTCCTCGGCTCTGCAGACACATGAGGCAGACTAAACTCTTTAAACTAAACTAAACTAAACTAAACTAAACTAAAGAGCTAACTTTGTTCAGAGCACAAGACAATTGATACTGTGAGAGTTGAGAGGGGTAATATGAATAAGGTCTCGTGAGTTCAGCTTTACACAATCACAGAAACAACCTCCTTGTGGCAAAACCGTGTTTTTTCCAAGAGGCATAATTGAATGAAAACAGCAAGCAATAATGACTAATCTGAAATAAACTTACTTGTAACAGCTACACCTATGGGGTGCACAAGCCCACACTCCAACAACAATTCTCTGTGTTGAAGAAACTGAGGTCACAAGACTCAGTTTCCTTGGAGTGTCCTCACAGGCACTCAGAATTCTCCTCAAGGGACTTCATTCTCTGGCCGAGTTCTGACACCTGTCATATTCAAAAGACAGAGTCTTACAGAAGACTTCTTAGTCCTCTGGCTCTTAGAATCTTCCTGCCCCTCTTCCATGATATTCCTTAAGACTTCGGTGTAGATATTGTCTTGTAGATGTTTATCTGGGCATCCATGATCATTTATTCTAGGAATTTTGACCAGCTGTGCCTTTCTCTAAATAGTCTCTGTCTGCTGCAAAAAGGAGCGATCACATTATCAACTGCCTTCTATATTTTTTCTTGCTACTACTTTTAATTCCAGAATGCCATCTACTTATATTATATCTTGGCTTAATTCTTGTTCACCTGCACATGGTACTTTTCCCTTTCAAGAACTCCCATGTCCCAGGTACAACAGTTCCCCTGGTTAGAACTTTGTGTTGCAGTTTGCTGAATAAATTTAGACTGTACATCACGAGCCCTTGTTATTGATTGTTGCATGTGTTTCTAGTTTGTTTTCTGAAGTAGTTGATAGACTATCTCATAATTCATATTTTTGCAAGGTCATGAAGGGCGACAGGCTGTGTATGTTTTCGTTTATTGAAACCTCAGACCTTCAATTTCTCTTGCCCACTGAGGCTTAATTATCATTGGTTTTGCAAATACAAAAGAGAAAAGGCAATTAGTTCTGAAATCACTTAAAAGCTAAAAAAACTTCTAGACTTCTACTGAGCATTAAAAATTACTACATAAATTATTTACAGAAAGTATGTTTTCAAAAGATGGTTGTGTACATTTAAGTGAAAATATTGTCCCCTTTATTTTTATACATCTTCACAAGCCACTTGGCTCCAGAGGTAATTGAAAATCTTTTTTCAGGACTTTATGTAAAATATACTTTCAATACACTCCATTAAAAACTCGGTGTCTTGGATCTTTGGATGATAATCACAAATATAGTGTGAGTTGGGGGATTTTTATGTGTTTGGAGATGCATGGCTGCAACTAGATGGGTTTTTGGTTCAAGCCCTTTGGTTTTTATTCTGAAGAGCAAAAATAATACATTAGACTTGCAAGTATCATATAGCTCATAAAGCAATGGGCCAGGTATCTAAACAGATAGTTCTCAACAGAAATAAAAATGATTAAAAATACCTCTACCATGTTCAACATCCTTAGTAGTTAGAGAAATGCAAATTAAAGCAACGTTGAGATTTCATTTGCCCCGGTCAGAATGGCTATGATCAATAAACAATTAGCAATAAACGCTGGTGAGGGTGTCAGGACATGGTAGCCCTTAATCATTGATTGTGGGAATGAAAATTGGTGGAGCCAGTCTGGAAATCAGTATGAAGAATCTTCAAATGTTTAAGTAAATATACTCAATACCCAACTATAACATTATTTGGCATATACCCAAAGGACTTGACATTCAACTCCACAGATGCTTGGCCATGTTCATTTCTACCCTATTCAAAATAGCCAGTGTCTTAGTTAGGGTTTTATTGCTGTGAACAGACACCATGACCAAGGCAAGTCTTATAAGGACAACATTTAATTGGGGCTGGCTTACAGGTTCAGAGGTTCAGCCCAGTGTCATCAAGATGAGAGCATGGCAGCATCCAGGCAGGCTTGGTGAAGGAGGAGCTGAGAGTTCTATGTCTTCATCCAAAGAAAACAAGGAACAGTCTGAGCATTCTCAGGCAGCTAGAAAGAGTGTCTCTAAGCCCATCCCCAGAGTGACACACTTCCTCCAACAAGGCCATACCTTCTACTAGTGCCACTCCCTGGGCCAAACATAGGCAAACCATCACAGCCAGGAAATGACAACAACCTAAATATTTCTCAGTAGATTACTGGATAATGGAAATGTAGTGTGTACACAATGGGATGCTATATAAGTATATATGCAGGAAAGAATACTGAAAACATTATATCTGTGAGGAAATAGAGAAAAGATTATGTTGAGTGAGGTAACCGAGACCCAGAAAGGAAACACTGAATGTTCTCTCTCATCTATGTTCACTACCTCCAAATATTCAGATGCAAGGGTAGCTTTCATCTTCACCAAAGAAGCTTATCTCATTAGAAAATCAAGATCGTCCTGCAAAACCACAACTGGACTCATTGAGAGCCCCAGACCAACTAAGCGCCTTTCTTTTTTACTATCTAGTGAGAAGGTTAGTGCCACCCACATGCACATTAGTGTGGGATCCCCTACAGGGATGGGGGGAAATGAGCAACAAGCTAGTAGGTACTCCTCAAAGAGCAGTTTGTTCTTTTAGCTGCCATAAATCGCCAATAGCTCTTCAGCAAGAGGCATGGCCTCAGGAGCATCTCCTGGCTCCATGCTGAAGTGTTTATCTATCTTGATTGTGCTTTTGCTTGAGCAGTCATATCCAGAAAACAGCGTTTCACAGCTCCTCCTCCTCCTCATTGTTGAGCTCTTCTTGCATTTCTTCCGCCTCCTCTCCTACAATGCTCCCTGAGCCCTAGGAAGATAGAACATTCCTATGAGCCAAACAGTTGGCACTGCTTTCACTGGCACATTTGTTGATCACTAAGTGTCAACATTGCTTTCATCAGCCCTGGGGAAATGCTATACTTGTGAAGGGCTCCAGCTGTGTTATGCAGAGGAGCAAGAGTGATCTAGATCTAAACCAGCCTTGCATAAAAAAAGACTGATTATCAGAAAATTATCAGAAAATTCCGAAACCAGTTTAAGATAATATTAGGTTAGATATTAACATCCCAACATGTATATGGTGGAAAAAGATAACAAATATTTTTTCAGAAGAAAATAAAATCATACAGGTCTCAGATTATTTCTATAAGCTTTTCCTTCTTCTTCCAAATAAAGCATCTGGAAGCAAAGTAACAAACAGTGAAGATGGAGCAAGTAAAGATGGAGAAACAATGAACAGACTGGAGCATGGTTTTGAACTAATGAAACCCTTTACAATAACTATGGTGGTGGTCATGTTCCAAAGGTAAAATGGGAATGAAGTTTTCAACAAAAATCTGAAATATAAAAATCTGCATAGAATATTTGAAAGAGAACATGATATTCATTTATAGATCAGACTTCTAATAACTAAAATTTAGATCTAAGTAAAAGTGTGTAACTAAACCTGAGCACCGTAAGAAAGGTGAGTCTGGAGAAATTCTTCACAGTGAACAACTAAGGAATCAGTAAATGAAATATTGCAACAGAAAGGACGTAAGGATCATGGGAAGCACAATGATCAGGGTAAACTTCCATTCATCTCAAACTGATGAAAAGCACTGCATGAGAAATATAAGGACATTCATGCCTATACATCAGAAAGAATAAAACATTCTGAAGAATAAAACATTCTGAAATGAAGCATGGTTGAACATGCTTTTAATCCCAGCATTCAGGAGGCAGAGGCAGACAGGCAAATAGCAGGAGTTTGAGGCCAGCCTGCTATTTAGAGCTGATTCCAGAACTGCCAAGGCTATACAACAGAAACAAACAAACAAACAAAAACAAAAGAAATCTAAACGAATAATTTCAAGGAATCCAGAGAGAAATATACACTGGCCTTCAAATGACAATAATTGGAATAGAAGATTATTTCTCATCAAACAAAAATTAACTATTATTTTCCGGGTACTTAAAACAAGACAATAGTTTTTTTTTATGCCAAGAAAAATAGCATTGAGAATTGACCTAAAGATACCCCCTCCATACAAAAGAAAAAAAAATGGTAAATTCATCGTGTAACATAACAGTCTCCACAAAGAAGAACGCGGTACTAGATGACGCTTAGCAATGAGGAGGTATAAAACTGTAGGAATTGTGAATAGGTAGATAAACCAAATGGATGTAACACATACAAATGGCTTGTATTTGTTGAATTTAATATAAACATACTCACTTGTTCTACAGAATAACACACAGGTTAGAACCAAACTCATATATTAGCCTTAAAAATATATTACAGACGTGTCTTAATTGACTATCTGTAAAACATGTTATGAAATGTCCCTTTTCTTTTTCCATCTTACTCCCCTCTTTACAGGAAAGATGGTGAGACCAGCTGAGGCTGATGCATACCTCGACATTTGAAATACTTAAGTATAAAATCCATGGAAATGCGTCCATAGTCACTGGTGGTCCATCTGTCACCATGTGAGGACAGCTGAATTGTCTCATAGCTCCCTGGGTTGATGAGATCAACTCTCTCATAAAAACTAAGCATCTTAAAGCAGCAGAAAATAAAGACCCAAAAACGTAGGAAGGTTTCAGTAAGAGAGTGAGTCTGAGGCGGGGAAACAGGAGGAAGGGAACTCGAACTCATACCCACATATGAAATGGACACAGAGCAAGAGTGTTAAGACTAATAAAATAGAGTTGAAGAAAAACAACAGCATACACAGGGAGTTTTATAAATTAAGAATGGAAGTGTAAGTGATTATCTGGAAGCGTTTGAAGACAAGGACCCATGTTTCATTTAGAATGCTTGGTTTGTAGGGTCACCGGAGCAATGTTCCAAATGATCTTTTATGTGGCTCAACAAAAAATAAGTCCTTAACGTTGCAATGTGTTTGTCATAAACATCATATATGCAGACTCTTTGCAGAGACTGCAGTTGGACTCATATTGCTTTGTCCTCTCTAAAACTATATTAACATAAAATGCTGCCACAACTACAGTGGGAAGGTAGACACAAACTTGAATCCACAGAATTGCATGCCCAAACCATTCTAATTCATCTCCCTGTCCCACACCTAATTAATATAGCTATCTTCACAAAGGGACAGTGAGAAGAATTGGAAATTAGAAAAAAATTAAAAAATAAAAAAAAATGTGAGCATTTTAAAGGAGCCGCTAGATGCTGAATACGACCAAAGGATGCAATAAACAATTTTTTCCAAAACATTTTGAGACAATTTTAACTCAATTGTTGATCCTTTCAAATGAATTAATTCAAAATTATTCACCTAAAATTAAACATATATTAAATGCTTCAAGTATATAAATCCTATTGAACTCTAGATAACGACTAAATCCACCAGTTTCTCTAAGAAATAACAATACTAAAATCTCAGGCAACAAATTGGAGACCAGTACACAGAATGCTATTTCAGTGAAGACTTCACTTAAAAAAGAAGTCTTAGGGTTCAAAACGATGACGATGTGGGACTAATTGAACTCCCCCTAGAACTGTTTACTGAACTAGTAATCTTTTGAAAAATAACAAAAGAATGGGATACTTCTTTAGCGAGTCATTAAAGACAATTTCATCCTCGAGGGACTGGATTTCATTTCTCTCTATCACACAGCAAGTCCATAATCACTTTAAGAAAACTGGATTAGATACTGTGATAGACACAGACGTCCTTCAGTGGAGTTACCAGTAGCAGAGACAATGTCAGACAGGGCTGTGGAAAGGCTCTTATCAGCTATAATGGAGCTCATTTTAAAATTCCAGTACTGACACGGAACTGTGACAGCGTGGAACGCCTCGCTCCTGTACAATAAAGAGACGGTATCTTTTAGCATGGTATCCATCAAAAAGATTAAGAGACGAGGCAGGACACGTTTCTGTCACTTCTACGTCTGCCTGCTGTGCAAGGACACAGAGAGAAAGAAGCTGTCAGTCTCCGCAGCATTTCCCAATCTGGAAGCTTTTAGGAAAATTACAGGGCACTCAAGAATTACAGTTCACATTAGAACTGATTGGTGTCACCGTGGAAGGAGAAAAAGATCCCGTGTCCTTCAGCCGCAGGATTTGTCTCCCGAGCTCAAAGCACATCTCTCCGCATTCACAAACCTAACACTGCTAACCTAAAGACGTGAGCCTTGGTGGGCACTTAGCACAAAATTGATTTTGATTTTCCTAAGCGCCAGATTTGACGGTATTGTCACCGCCCGCACAAGGAACCACGCTGTGGGACACTTGAGCTTGCTCCAACGTTCCGACTTCGGAAGATTCCTGGCTCCTATCAATTTTCATAAAGATTCTTCTTCCAAATAAAGTGAACGTGAGGATTTTCCTTGTCCAGGAAACATCCCTAAGGATCGATCATAATAAACGGGGACAGTGTCCGGTTCCCCCCCCCCCCCCATCGAAGGATACTGTGCTTGACCACAGTCTCCCGGCATTGCTGGGCAGTTCCTGGCTCTGCTCCATTTTGAATTTCAGCCCAGGGCTAATAGAAAGCAGGAGCCATTGCTCAGCAAAGGGAAGAGAAAGAAACTGGTCACTGCAATGCTATTAACCGTTGCGAAGTCAACTGCTTACTGAGTGCAAGACATTTTCAGAGTTCAAATGCTTCCTGTAAGAACAGTTTGAGGAAATCTGTCTGAATTTGAAGAAGTAGATTGTTAACTCATTTTGTCATACTTAGGGTCAGTGCCTTGTCAACTAACTTGAAATGACTAGAGATGCTGGCATACTTTTTGAGGTATCCAACTGAAGCTTGATGAAAGTTCTGAATGTAAGTATACCCACCACGGATCTCTAACCATGAAACTGAGCTCTCTAACATACTACTGAAGGAAGAGGGGACATCACAGAAAAGCCAGTCACAAAACAGGTTTTAAAACGTTAAACAAACAAAAGACCACCTAGGCAAAACATATTTGCTCATTAGGCAAGTTACTTAAGTTTACTGAACCTCAGATTTTCCATTCCTGTAATAGGAATACAATTGTAGCTACCAAGTGGCAATATACAAAGTCCACAGCAGAGGGAGGTTATCCCAAAGGGGACAGTGTGTGAAAGAAAATACCAGCATCGTGGATCAGTTCGGAGGTGTTTCAGGAACCAGATAAATATAAAAACTGTGCATGGTTTAATTAAGCCTTTTAGTAGACCAGAATCTTCTCTACTGTGTTATTCCCCTTTACTTCTGGAAGAACAAGTCAAGAAGTAGCAGCCCACTGGGGATATGAGCCTGTGACCAAGAAAGATGCTTGACAAAGGTCATAGAAGAGATTCCATCCTTGTTCAGGGTAATAACAGTGTTTACCCCACCCCCTTTTAAAAAGGCATGATGGGTGACTGGAGAGATGGCTCAGTGGTTAACAGCACTGACTGCTTTTCCAGAGGTCCTGAGTTCAAATCCCAGCAGCCACATGGTGGCTGACAACCATCTGTAATGAGTGTGTCTGAAGACAGCTTCAGTGTACTTATATGTAATAAATAATTTTTTTAAAAAGAGAATTAAAAAGAAAGTGTGATGAGGGCATGAAACTTCAAGGATTGGTCTAAAAGTAATTAACTAGTATTTCTGGATCTAGCATATTGGCCTTTCATGTGGCCAAGAGTAGTAGATTTCCCTCTCCCCCTCCCTCCTCTCTCCAGAGATGATATGTTCCTTGTTCCTTATAAAATAAAACTAATATTAAAACAGCAAGTTCTCTAAGGACTTCCCCAATTCTGACACGTCATAAGTTACTGATGATCACAAACGCTGAGAGCCTGTCTTACAGCCCTGAGATCAGGAGACGCACTGTGGTCATAGCTTCCCGGTGAAGTGACTGACCAGCTATGCTGAGTCTGAATTATCTGTCACCAGGGTAAAGTCATTTGAGTTTGGTTTTATAAAGTCCTTTCTGCTCATCATTCATGTTGCTGACATGTGAGATCACTGTTTCTCAAAAGCCCAGATCACTGGGTTTCTGCTGTGTGTGTGTGTGTGTGTGTGTGTGTGTGTGTGTGTGTGTTTCTAAATAAAAGAATAGAATTAACCATCTTCTCATAGAACCACACACAGGTGTATAGAGGCTTTGAGCTTCTAATGTCTTTACCAAAAATATCCTTTTAAACTAGATTTCTAGTGCGGACTTGCCACAAATGATTACCATTGTTTTAAGACAGAAGACACTTTTATGTTGCTTCATTTAAAGTTTTTATGATTATATCAGTCACTCACGTTCCATTCCCACTTAAACTATTTTAAAGTCAATATTAATATGATACATGGACTTTCTAAACACTCAGTGGGAAAGAGGGGTTTTCTTATTTTGGTTTGTTTTGATAGTGCTTTAAAGAAATACAACCCCAACTCTTCCAAATAAACCAGATACATAATATTCCAAGTAGCTTAACCCATCTTTAAAATCGGTTTGGTGGTTTGAGGGGAAAATGTTCCCCCAAGGGCTCCAGGATTTGAAATCTTGATTCCTGTAGATTACACAACTTGAGGAGGCTATGGGACTTTGAGTGTCTAGAGCCTTACTAGAAGAATTGCAGCCCAGGGAATCGGCTTTGAGGCTTTATAACTGTGTTCTACTTCCATTCCTTTTCCCATTACCTGTGGATGGCGGAGATGTGATCTCCCAACTTCCTGTTCTGGCCACTGCGATGTTTTCCCAGCCATTATGGATGTCCCCTCAGAAACCACAATGCACTGGTCCAGTTGGGTTTGATTTTCAAATGAAAAGAATAGTTTATATTTCATAGTGGAGGTAAGCAATCTACTTAGAAACTGGGGCTGGCTACAGATAATCACTTTAACCTTGGTGTCAGGGAGAATCCATGCTTTGTCGCCTAGGACAAAGCTCCTTTCTGAACAATTCTTTTCTATGGCTGAGGGAGGTCTCAGTCCACACCAAGCACCCAAGCTCAACGGCTCGTCACGTGACTTCTAAGGAAGTCCCTGTATACGTCACTGCACCATGAATTCTCCCAGATCACTTTCAGTAAAAGGCCTCCAGCTTCATCAATCAAGCCGACACAGATCACATTGCCTTCAGGACTTACATCACACAGACTTAATGTGTAATGTAATTACTCCACAGCTTTCTTTGTCAAAGTAAATACTGCGCGTAGGCAATCTACCCAGCATGTTTCTGTTATAGGCTCTAGCACTATTACATTGATATTTTTATATCTTCATGTTATATAACCTTATCTTATATCTTTAAGTTACATTTAAGTATTGAGTATTTCAAATGCTGAAATTTTATGGGAAAATATCTACTTTCACTACCAACCTCCTTTATACTCAGTCGTATTGGTAGTACGCACTGGCAGAGGCATCAGCTTGTTTTCTTTTTTCATTTGACATTCTCTCATCATTACAGAAGGTGCTATGTAGCTATTTTAAGTATTTTAAACACACAGAAAGACCATAGGAAAACAACAAATATCGCACACCATTCCTTCATGAGAAACCATTCCTTTTAATATTTTAGTGTATTGCTTAATTTTAATTGCCTGGTGTTTTGTGTGGTTGCACACACATTCTTCAGAAGGGTCACGGCTTCTGAGCCTGCACAGCTCTGTCAGTTCTCAGGCTCATATCCGGAGACCAGTACGTCTTCCTCAACTCAGGTGGGCAGGGGACTAGACACAGTCAGAGAGAAGAGAGATCATTGGGCCCTAGAATCTCATGTCCAGGTCCTTAGCGTCAAAATAGGAAAAGAAAAATGGTTCCTTCAAATGAATTTTTATAAACCTCTGTTCTCAAAGCTTCACTATTGCTTGTGTATTCATTATGAAAGTTTAAATATTAATGACATTGTTGAATTCAGATGTTCCCCTCTTTGGTAATGTTGTCATTGGGTCTTTTCATGTTTCACTTGGGGATAGCCCAGAACCCACTATCCCTGATTCTATGGTCCTTGCCATCTCTTCTGGCGACTTGGATGTCCTCCTGTGCCAATAATCTGCCACAGCAATTTTGTGTAGCTCAGGAGGTGCCTATTCATGACAGCTGATGTTATCTAAAAGAATATGCAACATAAAGTAGCCAGGTAGGTGTTAATCTCAGCATTGGAAAGAATCTGTGTATTTCTAAAAGGTAACTCCAGTATACTTCTATAGGCAACACAGCATATTCTCTGACCATCTGCTAAAAACACTTTAAGAAATAGAATCCATTGCATCTGACATAATGATTTTTGTAAATAAATAAAAAACTTGTATCGGTGAAATTGTGTCTTACGTAATCCATGTTCATATGAAAATTGACCTAGGACTATAACGAGCTCCATGGTGGAGTTTATATCATTAAGCAAACCTATTCTGTTTGTTTTTAATTTTAAATTTGATTGTCATCCAGTGATTTGTCCTTGGTAAGCTTCCCATCATATGAAAAGCCAGGGTACTGGATGAACCATCTTCTGCCAGTATGCACCAGCAATTGCTAATTACTTCATGAAAAATACTTTAAAGAAAGAAAAGTCCAAGCAACACTGTGAGCTATATATGTGATGGTATGGTGGAAATGCCTTTTGAGAATTCGCTGTCATAGTAGATTATAGTGACTATTGATATGTTTATCTTGCAAGACAAATGAAAACTGGAAAGCCTACTCTTTTCTTTTCTGGACTATAAAATGTGATGTCCTTTGGAGGGGAACCAGGGAGAATAAGGAGAACTCGCCTGAAAAAGTAAAAATACAGAAATGGAATATGGGGCAATTTCTTAGGTATTTCATGAAATACAGAAATAATTTCTTAAGCATTTCAGTTCTCAGCATACATAATTCTACATATTTAAACACTGTGTAATGTGAGGAAATCTCAACTTCATTCTAAAATGTAGTAATGTTAATGTAGCTGTAACTTTCTTTGAAAGTTTGATTTGCTTCTTTGATGGTAAGAATTTTGCTTGAAGATTTGTTTTTTTTTTTTTTTTTTTTTCTTTTAACAGATTTAAAAATAAATTGGTTTGAAACTGACCTTGTAACTAGTTTGATTATTTTAGGTCTACAGTTTGAATAACTGAAACTTCCGTTTTTATAATAAACCATAAAACATGTTTTATACCTTAATTTACTTAACATTAGCCTCTGAACTGGACACTATTACATGTTTGGAATTGGGGAGCCAGGATGATTTAATATACTTATGAACTTGTCATGTTCATCCTAAAACTTGAGACTCATGGCTTATTCACAGGTAAGCTTCTATTAAGATATTTTTTCCCATTCAGTTGGTTCAATGTTTACATGATAATTTGCATTTTGGTATTTCATGTGGAGAAATTATTTCAGTATTTCATGCAATGCCTATAAAGTTGCACTTTGTTTCAATTTATGTATTTTCATCTGTTGAGTTTGCTTTGTATCTAAAATTAGGCTTTCCCTTGTTGATACTCAATCCACACATATTTTTAATAACATATCCTGCAGAACAATGAAAGCCTGCCCAGCACTGTACATCTTCTGATTCATATATGACATGAAGCGAAGATTACTCTTCCTTTAATAGCTTTCAAAGACCAAAACGTTACGAATACTTGTAATTGAGGCATTGTGCATTCATTCTATCTCATTAACAGCACAGGACTGTTTATAGTCTAATGATTTAGATGCTTATATTTGTAAGCAGCAAAGTCTCATTTTCTCCAGGAAGTGATCCATCTTTGAATTTGCATGCCTACCTCCCAGATAAGGATCTTCCTGCCTTCCCAGACTTGTTGCCCTGGCTTTCCCTTTCCACAACCATCCCTGCTGCTCTATGTCCAGCACAGATTCCAGCTCCACCTCTTCCCTTGATCTTTCCTTGTGCCATCCTGAGTATCACCATCACTCACCTGCATTGGTGCACAATCTACTTTCTCCCCCACCCTTTCCAAGATATGTACTGCCTGAACACAGAGAAACCTTGAAGGACACGTGAGATTCTTTCCCTCTCCTGCATTCCCAGCAAGTGCCCATTGTGTTCAGTACAGACTCCATGGCCTTTATACGGCCTCCAACCTCCACACACTCACTCTTATTATTCCTTGAACCTCTGATGCTCTCAGCCAACCTTCCGTACAGATTCGAACCCACTAGACTCTGCTCCTCTATCCAACCAAACTTATCCCTGCTCAGCCTTTCCGGCATGCTCTTTCATCTGTCTGGACAGTGTTTTACTCTTGATCTTCACTATTAATCAATCTGCTTCATATTGCCTAGAACTCAGCATTGATATCAGATTAGATATCAACAAAGAAGTCATTGGAACACCCCACATCAGATAGAGGTCTAATATTCAAGGTATACAAAGAACTCAAGAAGCTAGACACCAGAGGATCAAACAACCCTATTAAAAATGGGGTACAGAGCTAAACACAAAGTTCTCAATTGAAGAATATCGAATGGCTGAGAAGCATCTAAGGAAGTGCTCAACATCCTTAGCCATCAGGGAAATGCAAATCAAAACAACCCTAAAATTCTACCTCACACTAACCAGAATGGCTAAGATCAAAAATTCAGATGACAGCAGATGCTGGTGAGGATGTAGAGAAAGAGGAACACTTCTCCACTGCTGGTGGGACTGTAAACTGGTACAATCACTCTGGAAATCAGTCTGGTGATTCCTTACAAAATTGGACATACTACTACCTGAAGATCCAGCTATTTCACTTCTGGGCATATACCCCAGAGACACTCCAATAGACAACAAAGATACATGCACCACAATGTTCATAGCAGCCCTATTTATAATAGCCAGAAGCTGGAAAGAACCCAGATGTCCTTCAGTAGATGAATGGATACAAAAATTGTGGTACATTTACACAATGGAGTACTACTCAGTTATCAGAAACAATGACTTTATGAAATTCTTAAGAAAATGGATGCATCTAGAGAATATCATCATGAGTGAGATAACCCAGTTACAAAACAACAGACATAATATGCAGTCACTGATAATTGGATACTAACCCCAGAAAGCTCTGAACACCCCAGAAACAACTCACAGACTATATGAAGTTCAAGGAAAAAAAAAGAAAGAAAAGAAAATAAAAAAAACATTATGCTTAATCTTTACACACCAAGAAAACTTTGACTAATTCCAGGTTACATCCTGTTTTACATGTATTTTATGCTCATTGTAACTAATAAGATCTTAATGCTCACTATTAAACCTTTTAAAAAAACAAGTACTGACAATAATGTATTCATATACTTTTATGCAAAAATGCTTAAAATCTGTACATATATCTTTGTTTTTTAAAATAAAGTTGTTCAATTAAAAAAAAGTAGTTAGAACATCTCTCCAGTGTTTTCTATCAGGCTGTTTCATTTTCTTGCTTATTGATTTATTTATTGGTTCATTATTGGTGTGCCCCACTATGACAATGAAAGTTCCAGAAGGGCAAAGTAGTCTGCCTCCGCTACCATGTAATCTTTCCCTAGTGCCTAGAATAGTCAGGACCTTATTACATTTTCATAGGCTTTGAGGCATATGAGACCACTGCTCATAGAAAATATTAAAAATCATATTTAATGACTGCAGTGATATGACAAATACCTTCATATCACATATTAAAACCTTTATGTCTCTTACAGTTCATTTTTCATTTTGCTTTAATCAAATTAAAAAAACCAAAATATTAAGAAATATTAAAATTCCTAAAATACTTAAAGATATTAAAACAATGTGTATGCCAGGCTTTGGCACTGGACCTCCTGTTCTTCATGGCACTGCCTTAAGCACAGTGTCCAGGGCATGACAGCTGGCCTGGACCATGCCTTACTTCCCACCCAGCTGGCTACAATGGGGCAGAGTCACTAGATTTGTCACTAAGGGGTTGAAGTCACATAGTTCTGTCCTCCAGGTTCCTGTCCTAAAGTAAAGCAACAGTTATGGCCCCCTTGCTAGTCTTTTGTTGCACATGGTTACTATCCTATATTCCTTTGCTACTGTTTCAAGTTAGCCCTGTCCTAGTAACTGGGTTAGAGATTCTTGTGTGACTGGAGAGCTATTGTAGTTTCCTTTTAAATGCCTCCATGTCCTATACAAGTATGGCTTAGTTTGTCTATTCAGATTTTAAACACACATATAAATAAAAGTCTAGGAAAAGATAAATCTGGCTCATTGTACTGCTAGAGGACGGCTTGAGAGGAGGTGGTGGGAACTCAGAAACAGTCTTTCCCATGCATGATGTGATATGACCTTCTGCACAGCAGATGGAGATGAATGAACGGGGCTTTGGGAGTCACTGGTCTTTGTGTGCTGGGGAAGCCCCAGGCCTTACTGTGCTGTACAGAAGGTGGATCCCACAAGCAGGCTATTGAGTGTTTATGGCATTATCACTGCAAATGCCTTTTTCGAGATCAGCTATAGATGCTAATATGGATTTCTTCATCTACTTCCTAATGAACTTAAACTAGACAGGTCTCCTGTTGGCTGCTGAGAGGTAAGTGTCCCATTTTTAGTGATTTTTTTTCAGATGGTAGCTAATATAGTCATTGTTAAAAGTTCACTTTCATAAGGTTATGTTATTATATTTATATTATACATAATATATATTACATTATATATTATATATTATATATTATATGTTATATATTATAGACATTGTATATTATATATAATTACATTATATTTATTATATTAAAACACAGGCAAGAAATTCACAACACATTCCATTTTACTAATGTGTATTTCTTATAGTTTAGTGCAAACTATGCTTTTGAAGTCATCTGTATATATTTATTTATTTGGTGAAGACAAAAAGTAATATCGTCAGATCTTCCCAACTTTGTGCTCAGTGACTTCACCCTTGTAGCCTGGGGTTGGCTGTCCTAGGTGTACACAAGTTCCTATGCATATACATTCACAGCACAGAATAATCAGCAATGCTGCACACAGGGCTCTGCCCTTACTAGCAGTCTGTGCTTTGATGCGTAATTTAAACACTGCCATCATTTCTCCATCTTCTTTCCCTCTCAGGAGCTCCCAAAATACCTCTTATTTTCTTCACTCTGTGGTACCCAGACAGGATTGGCAACAGCATCAACTTTAGCCTTGTAAAGAAAGTCTCAGAGTTAGGAGATAGGACTCTATCAGACACCTTGGGCTAGCCATCTACCTTTTCCCAAACGGTTCTTACACATGAAACTCTTTTATTTTGAATGTATTTTTTTCTCATTTTATTTTGGATATTGAGATTCACTCCTGGTGACATGTTACCCTGTTTCCTTCTTGAATCTTTGTTCTCTAAATATCATATAGCATCAGTCAGAGTTAGTAGGTTGCCTAGTGGCAAAATACTCTACTCTTGATTGAACAATTGCCACAGTAAAAAAAAGTCAAAGTTAATATTAGTTACACAAGTGGATTTTTGACAGAAAAGATATTTTAATATAAAATTTTACTCTGTAACTCTGTTTCTAGTGTATCAAATAGGTTGGATTGCTTATATGTAGTCCCTCTTGTACAAGAGAAGTAATAAAAAGTAGCTAACAAAGCTGTTATGGAGATGATGATGTGTGGATACCATGCAATATTTATCAGTGCTTGGCATATGTGTTCAACAGTAATATTTTCTCATTTATTCATCCATTTATTTAATCAAAAAGATGGCCACATGCTGCACTTGATTTAGATTTGTCTGTCATCTTGGAATTTACAAATGGACCTCCCGATCTTGTTTTCATCTATTCATATGTGCTTACACAAAGGAATCTTTCATATCAGGAAAAGCCCTCTCTAACCAAGACCACAGCTTCAGGAAGGATATACATGGGATGGTGGAGAAGAAAGGGCTAAACCCCTAGCTAGGTGCATAGTCTGAATCAACTCTAGCCATCAGGAGTGTTAAAGACACCACGGACAGATTGTCATACCTCTGCAGCTGATTGTTTATGTTGTCAGCTGTTTGTCTCAAAGACAGTGGTTTAGTGATTCTCAGTTGGGGCAGTTTTGCATCCCAGGGATAAGTAGATATGACGGGTGCCACCTTTTTGTCGCTGTTAGGGGGCATGTAAGCTACTAACAGTGATCTAGCAGATATTGGCTAAGAGCACAGTGAAGCAGCCCCTGGTTCATGAGACAAACCCCTTCTTCCCATGACAATGAATTGCTTGACCCAAAATATCAGTAGTGCTAAGGCTAAAAGGTCTAGTGAGGGTGTCTGAAGAACTGTGTGTGAAGGTGCAAGTGTGCCATTTACACAGCTTATGCTCATGTCTATCTGTGGCTATTAAATATGTAAAATGCGGCTACTGTGGACAACAAAATATATTTTTGTTCTTTAAAATTAAACATCCAGCACAAAAGTTTACAGGTACGATTTTAAACAGCTCTATTGGATTCCTTTAGGGCAGCATTAGAGGTAACTCTAAAATCAAAAATACACTTTATTGTTCGAATGCCAAAATATCAACTTTTCCCCCTAAAATTAAGTGCCAGAAAAGTGGTAAGGATATAATTAAACTTTAAAATATGCACAGAAGAAGATGGAACGTAGAGGAAAACGTCTCTCATTGTAGCCATCTCTGTGAGGATCAGCACGAGAGACTACCTAATCATGTGCATGCCCGCGTTAAAAAAGTAAATGAATGCTACTTTCACAAGATAAAAGAAACTGCTAAAAATATATTTCACTGAGAGAAAAATAGTAAGAACTGTGTCTATAAAACACTTGGGGACTATAAGCTTGGTCTCATAAGAACACGAATGTCATGGCAGATGAAACATGTCAGTCACACAGCTAGCAAGATAGCTCAATGGGTAAAATAATTCATCATGCAAGCCCTGAGTCTGAGCCTTGAACCTATCTCCATAGGATAATATATACTTCCAAATATCTGCACGAGACATCTGGCACTCAGTCTTTTACACACATGTGCACAACATGCACACTGATGATGATGATGATGATGATGATGATGATGATGATGATGATGATGCTGATGATGATGATGATGATGATAGCAACAGTAAAGTCTTATAACAGGTCTATCTCAAGATATGTTGTGGCTTTGCATAGTTTTGCTGTCAACATGAAATTTTAGGAAGTATAAGAATCCATGAGATAAGATGGCCAGAAAGAAACATCTTCAATTCAGCATTTATATCTGCCACCATTGGTATGATTCTGGAACCTGTCTATAACCCAAAGCTAAATGGTATAGTAGCCCTGGTTCCTTAAAATCTTGTATGGTAAATACTGTGGTAGATTAATTTAAGCCTAAGTGCTAGTTGCTTACAGTTCATTAATTTATTTCACTTAGTCAACACATTTCTACATCTACAAAACCCTTAGAATCACAAAATGTGTTTGTCAGCTTTCTGTGGCTTCAATGTTATACCAACTTTAAGATATTCAACTTAAAGAACTACTGGCTTATTTTACTGGTAGTTTTTAAAGCTTCAATCTATGCTTGGTTGACTTTGTTGCTCTTGGCCTATAACAAGACAGTTTGAGGGAGTATGTGATACTGACCTCATATCCAAAAATTAAATGAAAGGTGAAGAAACAGACCCCAAAGGTATAATAGCCTCTCAGGATCATGTCTTTGTAACCTAACACTATCTCCTAAGTTATACCCCATAACGATTCTGCCCCTCCCCATGGACTACACAGAAAGACGAGTCCTCAATACATGGCTTTTGTGGAATACTTACCAAGCATTAACCTGCTGTGGCTCCTCTCTGTGAACTAGTAAGAGGTAGAGGACTTGGGGAACAAAATCTGAACATGTGGAGGGACATTCTTTCTTTGGAGTAGTTCTTCTGGGAGGCTTGCTATAATATTTACCTCTTTATTTATTTATTTTTAACCTTATTTTACAGGCAAGAAAGTCTAAATCCACACTGGTAAGTCATTTACTTAAGGATAAAAGATGCTGTTCAAGTCACTCTTGCGATATAAGTATCTAATATAGAATGTGATGCTGTAAGTCAGCCATGTAATTAGGTTCCTGGATTCTGTGGTTCTCATGTTTGATGTCACTTTGTGTCTCTGTACTGGGGTCTTTCATAAGATCATGGTAACGCATTTGTCAGAGTGTAACTCCAGGGTAAAATTTAAGGTGTCTCTCTCCTTCCCTCTCTCTTTTCTCTTTTTCTCTGTCTATATCTTTGTCTCTCTTTGTCTCTATCTCTCTCACCTTCATTTCTTCTTTGATTACTTCCTTCCTTATTTCTTTTTCCCTTTCTTTTGTTATATTATGTCCGAGATTCTCCAAATGGTCTCTCTATGTGTGTAGTTTGAGCTTCTCCTCAGCATAGCAGCCCTGGAGAGCTGATGTGGCAGGAGCCACATCGCCCTTTCTGTTCCAGATTCTGAAGTCACACTACATCCCTTTTGATGTGTGCTCTTGGTTACAAAACAGTCACAGATTAGGTTGTGTTTTAGTGGAACATAATTAGGCTCCAACTCTGATGCAGAACTATGAATATTCAAAAACATATCAAAGAGAGAGAGAGAGAGAGAGATTGTTGTGACCATTTTTGGAAAATACAAACTGGTAATGATGATCATGGGCCAGCCTAGAATCTGAGCTTGGGCCATTTCATATGAGCACTGTTTACTCAGTGATAACAGACAACCTTCTACGGGATCGTATATAAGATAATGTGGGAACTAATCAAATAGAAGCCTCTTGAAAAAAAGTAAGCAATTAAGAGTGGGTTAATTTTTAATATTGGATTTCAATGTTCTTTTCTGAAGAGATACATACAAATTCCTTAGTCTAATATATATATATATATATATATATATATATATATATATATATATATATATATATATAATGTATTTATAATATACATTATAACTAAAACCAAATTCCTATTATATATTATATAATTAATATTATATATAATATAATATAACTACATTATATTATATTATATATAATAGGGATTTGGTTTTAGTTATTTTGGGGGGTTGTTTTTTGTTTAGTTGTTTTGGTTTTTGTTTGTTTTTATGGATATCTCCTCTATGCATCTTTAACCAGTCTTACTCTAAGCAACCTATTGTTCTGGAATATTATATCCTGACACTAATGACTTTACTGCTTGTAGAAAGTCATTAATTTTCTGAATGTATGTGTTCAGTGTCTCCCTTCAATATTTCCAAAGAGGCAGACATTTGTAGAATGTTTGTGGCTAGAATCTGTTACCACAGAACTGTATTCCTCTTTGTTTTCTTGATTTGTAGACATTGCTTCTGTATCTCTAAGTCTATAGCTGAAATTTGAATGTTCTTCCTACAAAGTTTCATAGCTTATGACTTTATTGGGTAACATGGCTTCCTAATGAAAACCCAAGTTGAACACAGAGGAACTGAAACACCCTGCCTCTTCTAGAAACATCTCCCAGAAATGCAGCAAAATAGCAACCACCTGTTGCTTTTCAATAAACAAAACGCCAAAGCCTGAATTCTGTTCTTAGAATGCTTAGGTTCCAAATGAAGTGCTGAGAAGAGACTGAGGTGAGAAAAAGGCACAAGCATAAAAACAGTATGAACCAATTATCAATGTAGAGGTACCTTAAGGAAAGGAATAAGTCCATATTGGCCACACTGTTTGTAAGAAGTGGTAACCAAACATCTGAGCAGAAATGAGAAGACTTGGAGAGTAAGTACTTAGAGCAAACCTTGTTTTGAATCTTGAATCAGTCCATACCCGTGAGTGAATTTATTTCTGTTGCTCACTTTTATGGTTCATAAAACCTAGGTGATAATAATTTTTATATAATGTTGAAGAGGCCTTGAAATAATAAGGACATTAAAAAAATTTTTTTTCCTCTACTTTTTCTCAGCCTCCTTGAAGGAGTGAGCTGCAGCTATACCTACAGAGGGAAGATTGGGAAAGTCTACTGTGAGAGGCTCAGGAGGGCAGAGGCAGGTAGGAGATGTTCATTTATCACTGCCTAATAAAACAGGAGAGAAAGGGAAGTCAGACACCATGCCAAAATTATGTTGAAACATGCAGAAATGACAGCTGTGTCAGATTCTAGTTGTCACCAGCTGAAAACATTCTAAATACATCTGAATAAGGATCAACTTAAATAATCTACAGGGTTTTTTCTTAGTCTGCTACACATACTTTAAAAAAAATAAAAGCAAACTGAATGTTCTGATAGAAATATTTTTAGTGCATGTTACTAAGTAAAAGAAGCAAGCTCAGAACATAACATGGTATGTGTTTCTTTAAAACTATGTCAAATGATGTGTAGAGAGAAAATCTCCACAGTACATAAAGACTGGTTATAAGAGGTGATTTTGATATGTGGGACATGATTGAAGAAGGAAGAACTAACATTTTCTTTATACTTTTAAACTTTCTTAATTTTCTTTTCTTTCCTTTTTGTATCCCAGGCTAGTTTCAAACTTATTATTTAACCTAATGAAGAAGTTCTGGTTTTCTACATCCTGAATGCAAACATTATTGGTCACTATGCTTGGTTCAAACCCACAGCTTTATGTCTGCTAGATAAGCGATGTGCTCCATTTCCCAACCCCCTTGCTTAGTTTTGAAAACCTCCAAATGTGTGTAACTTAGAATCTTAAGGTTGCTTGACAGAGAAAGACAATATCAGCACAGAATGAGTTACTTGGGAAAGAAAAGTCTCAAGATGTCTGCTGAGAATTTTAGTACTAATGATAAACATAAGATGAAATATGACAGAAAATCCTAAAAGAACTGAAAAGAAGGGGTTAGAGGGAGCATCCCAGATGTTCATTCTACCCCATTAAGTGGCTCAGCCCTGGCTGCCCAATGGAATCACCTAAAGAGTTTCAAAAATATTCTTGAGACACTCACATATAATATCATTTAATTAATTTCAGGGATGGACCAAGAATGAGTATATTTTGAAATACTCTCTAATCACTCTTTATGCACTCTGGCTAACATTACTTAAAGCATTTAAAATAATGGACAAACATTCCTCCGCATGTGAGCCATTTAAATGTGAAGCAATTTAAAAGATATTGCTGTTGGCATATTTTAGCTCTTCTGCTAACATGAACTTTCTGGCTGTCAAATGGAAAAAAATAACCTCAAAAGGAAGTATGCTATGAAAAAGTCCTCAAACTCTGTAGCAGATACTCAGGAAGGCAGACTAGGCACAGTGGGGTCCTTTAACTTATTTCAAAATAAATGCCATCTTTCTCACAGCTCTGGAACCCAAGGTGTTGCATATGCGTGGCAGGGCTCCTTTCCATAGCCTCTGCCCAAGAAAATCCTTTATGTGTGGTAGTAATTACTTCAAGAGCTATGTGGTGACATGAACTTGAGTAATGGTATATAGAGTGCAGTCTGTGGATAACTGCATTACCTGTCTCACTGGTATTCTGTTTGGAATGTTTGGTCTCCGGTCAGCCCTTTCTGTTTGGAGTCAGCATCAGCAAATCTCCAGGTGACGAGTAAGTTTATGATGACCTGAGAAGCAATTTGTTATTTTCTGGAAGTTAGCCTTTGTTGGCTAAACCCAAATCATTTAGTTGACATTAACTATTGAGTTATTGTGAAACTGAATGATTTGATTTGCAAAGAATAGAATAATATTAACAGATTCTAGTTTTGCCAAGTTGGGCATTGTCTTAGTCAGGGTTTCTATTCCTGCACAAGCATCACAACTAAGAAGCAAGTTGGGGAGAAAAGGGTTAATTCAGCTTACACTTCCACATTGCTGTTCATCATCAAAGGAAGTCAGGACTGGAACTCAAGCATGTTGGGAAGCAGGTGCTGATTCAGAGGGATGTTGCTTACTGGCTTGCTTCCCCTGGCTTTCTCAACTTGCATTCGTATAGAACCCAAAGGTACCAGCCCAGGGATGGCACCACCCACAATGGGCTGGGCTCTCCCCCTTGATCACTAGTTGAGAAAATGCCTTACAGCTGGGTCTCACAGAGCCATTTCCTCAATGAGGTTCCTTTCTTTGTGATGACTCCAGCTCTTGTCAAGTTGACACAAAACCAGCCAGTACAAGCATCATAGACAGTTCATACCTACAGCCATCCTAAAGAAGACTGAATTTTCTTTTGTTCTTGCCATTTATGGAAGAGTCAGATATTAAAAAAGAAAAGTAAAACTTGAATTCTATACTGATTGAAAACTCAGCTCTTCTATGTTCCTCTGGCTTTTCAGTTCTTTTTAAAGAAACAATCAATTTAAATGTATACTTATTATAGAATTATATAATATACAATTCCAGTAAAAAGAAGGTAGGAGGAATATTCATGAACTTGATAGTCATATATTACATTTCACTGAGTCAAAGCCACATTTGTGTAACAAATACATACATAGGTAGTTCAGTTTGTATGGCAATTTGCTGGTGACTGGCTAGCATATTTAAAATTGTTACAGTAAATTTTCAGACTCAGGAATGCCTCCAAAGTAAATATTTTGTTCAAGTTGCATTTAAACATTGATAAGCATTTTTATATAAAAAGGGTGTAGTTATAGAAAGGGTGCGAATGTCTAATGGCTACTACTTAGTAGAGCTATTCTTTCTTGAACACATTTTGACATAGAAATGGAAAAGATCTTTTCATCATTGTCCATAAGATGACATTTAATTCATCCCCTCACCATGAAGACGGAATAAACTTCAGATGGAATTTAATTAAGGGATGAGTTATCAGTACAGTACATCACTGAGCATGCCTCTTGCAACTACCTTTCCTATGGTAGCCTTTGAACTTAAACTCAAGCAAATCCAGTTGCAAACAACTACCCCGGCTCCAAGTAAAATTCCAGCTTTTCTTACTGCTGCCAAAAGTAGCAACAGAAGACTGTCCCCTAACCACAGTGACGCGTGGATAGCAAGCATGACTGTACTTCATTTATCCAGCCACATTGGAAATATTTCAGCAGGATCTACAGTAAGAGAAATATAAATAATTTAGTAGCAGATTTCCAAAGCCAGCCTTGGGCTATGTTTCTTGGGCTTGCAGTACCTGTAGCTTGGTTGATTAGGTCTGGCATTTGTTTTAGCCAAACTCCACAGGATTTTACTTCTGTGTGCAATGTGTGCAGCTTAATTAGAAACAAAAGAATGGGGTCGGGCGGGGGTAAGATGAAAAGGGCCTATCTGACCAAGGAGTTTTGTTTTTCCTAAGGCCTAATGGCCCAACAGTTCTCATCGATTAGTAAGAGGAGTACCGATTAGTAAGAGGAGTACGGACGGTACCCCTCTTTAGTTAAAGGTAGATAGAAATGACAACAATCCTTTTACTCAATATTAAGATTTCTGCACATTTGAGCCTAGCATTGCAAAGAACAAATTCAGATTTCAGGTCTCTGCAATGTCTGATTTTCTGTTTAACAACTACGGAGGATAAAATTATCAAGCAACCAACAAAAGGTTGAATGTTCGACAAAAACCAAAACCAAAACAAAATCTTCTTTTAGCCCAGGAAACCTCACTTGTATAGGAGTAGAATAACAGGAAGTGTGTATGTGTGTGTGTGTGTGGTTGTTCATGTATGTGTATATATGTATGTGTGTAAGTGGTATGTTGGGTTGTGTGTGTGTGTTGTTTATGTATGTGTATATATGTATGTGTGTAAGTGGTGTGTTGTTTATGTGTGTGTATATATGTATGTGTGTAAGTGGTGTGTTGTAGTATGTGTGTATGTGTGTTTGGTCTGTTCATGTGTGTATGTGTGTGTGTGTGTGGTTGTTTTCACATTTCTTTACTTAAGCAAGGTCTGTCATTGGTTTGAAGATGGCAGATGTGGCTAGACTATGGTCAGCAAGCTGCAGGGATTTTCTTGTCCCTGCCTCCCCAGTGTGCTGGGATTACAAACATAAGCTGCAATGCTCACACACACACACATACACACACACACACACACACACACATACAAGCATCAAACTCATGTCCTCATGCTTGCACAATATTTACCAGTTGAGATATCTCCACATCCCTAAAAAGACTGTTTCATTATTTAATACACATTAGGGCAGAATGTGATGAACGCCGTAGGCAGTACACTAAGAGTACAATGAGAAGGATTCTCATCCGGTTATGCCGTCAAGTGAGCACACTCTGCAGGATGTTTGGAAGTAGCTAAACTTCCAAAGCTCTTGTCACACTGGTCCCCCCTACCTTTGGCTGGTAATTGTGGTTGGCCATTAAACCTAACTGCCTTTACTCAGGGGCACAGTGACACACTGAAATGTGTGTTGCCACCTATGCTTCCCAGAAGACTTCGAGATCCTAGCTCCATTTACTGTGATGGTTACATTTCCGAGATGGCTTCCAGGTTCTAAGGAAGAGGTTAGAGCTGTCAGAAAGGTCAACCTTACTTTGCAATGGACTTTTAGACATCTGAAAGAGAGGACAAATCACTTACATGTTCCCTAAGGCTGTCCTGGAAAACGACGGGGGAAACTTCTCTCCCCTTCAGTCAGGGATGATTAAGCTGCTACTTCGTTCGTTTGCTTGTCTGTCTGTCTGTCTGTTTTAATCCTGACCCAGAAAGTCTTCTCTTCCCATCTTCCCCAACAAAGCTTTATTTCTTATTGGTTTGTTTGTTTTCTTTTTCATTTAGATCAAACCATCTAAGTTTTCCCAGCCTAAACTTCCCTTCCATACAGTAAAGCTATTAATAATGCTTACTTCATAAAGCATTTATATAAATTAAAGTATAAAAATTAAATGTGTTTTCAAGTGCCACATAAACTGTAGAGCCTTGTGCCAGCAGAGCTATTCCTGCTTGGGGACACTTTCAGAGAGCATAGGATAGCTTCTTGCCAAGGCCTTCCCATTACCTTCTGTTTCCAAAATCCCGTTACCAGAGATTGGCTTGTTATTTCCTGAAATTCGTAGGCAAATGGATGGAACTAGAAGCTATCATCCTGAGTGAGGTAATCCAGTCACAAAAGAACACTCCTGGTTTGTACTCACTGATAAGCGGTTACTAGTCCCAAAAGCCCCCAAAAACAATTCACAGAAGCTCAAAGAGAAGGAAGGTCAAAAGGTAGATGCCTCAGTCCTTCTTAGGAGGGAGAACAAAATGCTCCTGGGAGGAAATAATAAGACAACTAGAGGAGCAGGGATTGGAGAAAAGATCATCCAGAGATTGGTTCACCTGGGGGTCCACCCATAAGCAGTTACCAAACCCAGTCACTATTGCTGATGCCAAGTAGTACTTACTGTAAGGAAACTGATGTGGATGCTTCCTCAGAGGCTCGGCCAGAGCCATACTGATACAGAGGAGGATGCTTTCAACTAACCATCAAACTGAACACAGGGGCCCCAATGAAGGAGCTAGAGAAAGGACTGAAGGAGCTGAAAGGGTTTGCAACCCCATGGGAAAAACAAATTATTAATTAACGAAACCCACCACAGCTCCCAGGGACTAAAACTCCAATCAATGAGTTCACATGGAGAGACCCATGGCTCCAGGTACATATGCAGCAGAGGACAGCATTCTCTGGCCTCAATGAGAGGAGAGGACTTCGATCCAGTAAAGGCTCTTTTTCCCAGTGTAGGAAAATGCCAAGGCGCTGAGGTGGGAGAGGGAGCACCTTCATGGAGGCAATGGGATGGGGAAGAGGAATGGGACTGGCAGAAAGGGATAACACCTGAAATGTAAATACAGAGACTATCCAATTCAAAAAGGAAAAAGAAAAGCTGTTGGTCAGCTAATATGTAAGCCTCTCATTTATGTAAATGGACTGCATTTATCCTGCATGTCCCAGAGAGCCGGCTATGTCAGGCTGTTGTGTGAGCTCTAAAGCAGTGGTTTCCAACCTTCCTAATGCTGCAACCCTTTCCAGTGCATCTCCCAATCAAAAAAATCACTTCCACTGTTACTTCATCACTGTAATTTTGCTACTGTTATGGGACATGTGTAGATATGTGTTTCCCAGTGGTCTTGGCAACTTCTGTGAAAGAGTTGGTTGACCCCCCCACCCCCCAAAGGAGTTGTGACTCAAAGGTTGAAAAAATTAACTCCAAAGGAACAGCAGACACTTTGAACTTTTCTGGTGGTGAGGAGAAAGGAACTGGGCAAGATTTATTGTACTAGATTTACTCCACACTTCGTTCTAGGGCTGGCCCTCTATTAAGGACATCTAGGAGATAGCCATAGATTAGTTCCTTTGCTGAGTAGTTGGCATCCTGCTTTTAAGAAAAGACATGGGGGTTTCTCTCAGAGTCTCCTTGTTGAGATTCTCCAGTCAAAACATTTTCTGGCTCTATTCTTTTTAAGTCCTTAACTTCAGGTTCATTAAAGAAAGGCAATATTGTAACCCTGTTTGAGAGATGCACAGGCAAAGATCACTGCTGTGGTTTTAGGTCCAAGAAGAGCACAGCATTTTCCTATGCATCACAGTTTGAGTTTCCCCTTTTGGATCCTCCATCCTTCCCATAATCATAAAGCTCAGAGCCAAAGGCAAGCAGCTCAAGTAGGAAGTAAATTTAGAGTGAGACAGGTCTGGCATAGCTATGTTCCAAAACACACTAGAATATTCACCCGCTTACGGAAACTTGCTGTCATAGGAAACAGCAGCAACTATTCAATGACATCTTAATTCAATTTTCACAGGTTCTATTACACAGGGGCTGTCAACACTGGGCATTGTCTTTCTGACTCATTGGGTCATTTTGGTTAACGGGGAGCACGCCACACTCCTACATGAGCACACAAATACTCCTATAGCAGAAGAAAATCCAAATTGCCTGATTAGTGATCAATAAGGAGATGCATACTGTTAGGCCTAAAAATAACTAATAATAAACAGATGACATTAATAGACCCCCTAATGGACCCAGTCGCATCTTATGACATTCTTATGCATAGTTAAGGACAATAAAGCCAAGCCCAGAAAAGTCAAATATTACTCACACAGGCAGCAAGATGTATGTGAGACTGAAACTCAGGCAGTCTGTCTCCAGAGTCCAGAGATTTAAATAACCATGCCAGTGCATTTCCTTCCATGATCCAACGATTGTAGATGCAGTTCCTTCATTACAAATCTACAAAGGAATTTCCAGTTTACTTTTCCGGCAAAGGATCTTGATTCTTTATGTCATATAATCTCTAAAGGGCTGTGCATACACTCTCCCAATGAGCCATACATCTCCATGATAGGCAATCTGACAGGGAAGATGTGTCTGTGTGTGTGTGTGTGTGTATGTGTGTCTGTGTGTGCATGTGTGTGTGTGCATGTGTATGTGTGTATGTGTGTGCATATGTGCATGTGTGTGTGCGCATGTGTATGTGTGTGTGTGAATGTGTATGTGTGTGAATGTGTGAGTGAGTGTGTATGTGTGTGCATATGTGCATGTGTGTGTGTGTGTGTGTGTGTGTGTGTATGTGTTGAAATTTTTATGAAAATGTTAAGGTAATGTGTGGCATCAGATAAGCAGGAGTCACAAAGTTACTTTCCTCTTATCAAACTAGCTCAGTCCTAAGAAATGTCATGAGCAAGTCATAACTTAAGCAACATTCATTGCCACATAGTTAATATGTGCTTCCTTAATTTTTTTCATATTTATAAGGGACAATGTAGCTTTTCCAAGTGGGGTCATTTAGGATGAAACACATCTCTATCTGTCACACTGAGTCTCAACCCTTTGCTATGCCCTGAGGCCAATATACAACTGTTTATATCCTCCATTTTATAGAATATTCCTTCGGGATTAAAAATAAATGTCTGTGTCTGTGTTGCTATAACAGACTTCCGGAAATTCGGAACAAAGTCCAGGATCAAGCTGCGCTGGTAGAACTGAGTTTGGTTTGTGTATCACACAGCAGGAACAGAAGAATGGGAGAGTAAAGCGGTCTAACGGCTCTACTTCATGGAGTACATTTTGTGGATTTTTTTTTAATTTCATGTATGTGGGTGTGTCTATGTACCACATATGTGCGTGCCCACAGAGAGCAGAAGAAGGGGTTCACTGGGACTGGGATTTCAGATGGTTGTTAGCTAACTTGTGGGTGCTAAGAATCATACCTGTATTCTCTGGATGAGCAGCCAGTGCTATTTATCTGCCGAGCCAACTCTCCAGCCCTACTTTATGAATTTTGTCCCTATGGAGGAGGAAGAAGAAGAGAAAGAGGAGGAGAAAGAGGATGAACAGGAGGAGATAATAGGAGGAGGAGAAGGAGGAGGAAGAAGAGGAGAAGGAGGAGAAAGAAGAGGAGGAGGAGGAAGAAGAGGAAAAGGAGAAGGAAGAAGAGAAAGAAGAGGAGGAGGAGGAAGAAGAGGAGAAGGAGGAGAAAGAAGAGGAGGAGGAGGAAGAAGAGGAAAAGGAGAAGGAAGAAGAGAAAGAAGAGGAGGAGGAGGAAGAAGAGGAGAAGGAGGAGAAAGAAGAGGAGGAGGAGGAAGAAGAGGTAAAGGAGAAGGAAGAAGAGAAAGAAGAGGAGGAGGAGGAAGAAGAGGAGAAGGAGGAGAAAGAAGAGGAGAAAAAAGAGGAGAAGAAGGAGGAAGTAGCAGCAGCAGCAGCAACAGCAGCAGCCTTCAGGACCAAAGTACTTAAAAAGCTCGACATCTTAACCCTGTCAAGTTGGAAACACCTCACTTGCACAAGGAACATAGTGAAGCTGAGGCAGGAAAGCATAAAGAATGGCCGAGCAGCCTGGGACTCCACTTAACGAGAGCAGTGTGCACACAATACAATATACTGGACAGTCTAGACTCTGACCTGTACATAATATGAATATACATACTTCACCAAACAATGAGCCTATGGTGTACTAGCACCCTAGAATCTTCAGCATCATGCTTCATGCATGTGTGGAGAGGGGGTGTGGCGGCAGTCCCAAGATGACACTTGGGACTCCGGCCTAGTCTTGTGACTAGCACCTGACTTCCTCCTGGCTGCTGCCCACCCCCCCCCCCCAGATTAGCCATGCCCACCGCACGAGCTGCGCAGGCGCACCCATGATTCGAGATCAGGCCGGATGACGAAGACCTATGAACTGTAGCCATGCAACATGGACTGAGGAGGTGGAGTTGAGAGAGGATATTAGGACTGTGCTTGGGGGTGGGGAGAGGAGAAAGAAACAGAAAGAGAGACAGAAAGAGAGACAGAAAGGGACAGAAAGATTTTCGCTGGCATGCTGTAAGGTTCCTGAATAAACCGCTTTGAGAAGAACGCTGTGTCGTCGCTCCTTTTCTGCTGGTCGGAGACGGTAGCGACATGCATGTTCCTCTCAAAGCAATACAATAAGTCCCACCCCCAACAACCATCAAAAATGTCCCTTTTCTGGACAGCTTACATTCAAGCACATCATGGGACAGACTCCAGAATTAAAAGTAATTGGGCAATCTGGCCCGAACTGATTGTGAGTGCACACACAATGAAATGAACTGTCCTCTGAATGAATGGTAAGGAAAACCTCTAACTATCATACTATGTATAGGCATAAGGGAGCATGCATAGGATTAAAATCCAGTGCATCATGGGAAGGCCCAAGCAGAGTGAGCAAAAACTTACATAATCCAACTCTGTCAATCAAAATACACAAGCACCTGTTACAGTCCTTAGCAACCAAGCTCTTGCTTTGAACTTCATAAAACAAAGCCTGAACAGTAACTGCGGTCCTCTGGTACCCTTATACATATGCCCTTCTCTCATTTCTGACAGTGTATTGCTTTCTGATCTGCAATGTCCTTTTGCTTTGAGTAAAGTATTCATGCTACTGTGAAGCCTGTGTGCACCTTAATTTTATTCTTGAATACAATGCCAAGAACTCGGGAACACCTGGCTCTACCCCTGACCACTGGTAACAAAGCCACAGTAATAAACATGCCAGAATGTAAAGGTGTCTGGTATCCAAATCACCAACCAAGCAGAGAACTCTGCTCTGACCACCTGATTCCTCAGAACTGTGCTGGAATTCTAAGGAAACTAAATAAAATAATATTAACACGAATTAAAGAAACAGGTCTGGGAAAAGAAAAGGACAAAAGTTCCTTCTATTTCAAATGATATGCCTTTCTTCCTGGCAGTTGAGGATTGGGAAGTTCCTACTTTTTATTTTATTTTATTTATTTTTCTGGTCACATTTAATTTTCCAGGAGAGTTTCTCATTTCCTCACAGTTGTGTTCTTCTTAGAATATGCCCCCTCTCTTACGTTCTGTTCCTCTCATGTAGATACAATCATGTCTTATCTCTCCTGAGCTGTTAAGAATGTTTTCCTGTGCCCTTTGCATTTTCTTCTGAGAAGAGATAATCTGACTTCTGTAGAGAGAAACAGGAAACTACCCATTACCCATTCATGTGCAGAATCATTCAAGCTCCTGTCCTCTTGTACATTGGGTTACCATTTGCCTTTTCCCAGGGAGCCCTAAAGCAATGCCTGTTCAGCCCACATGGAGAAGGAACAGATAGAGCACAGAGAGGTTTCTCTCCACACCCAGTATGGCATCTCAATGCAGCTCCTGATGACAAACATGGGTTCCTGAAAACAGCTATTACACCTCTTGCAGGTCTGTGACTTAGGGTAGCTAGCTAGAGTCCCTGTCCAGCCCCTGGCTTCCTTTTTTTTTTTTTTTTTTTTTTCTTTTTTTATAATCAGAGAAAGACAAACATCTTGCAGACCTCCCTGATTTTTACAGAGAGAAGGCTAACAGAGCGCCTCTCCTGAAGGGCTCTTGTGAGTGATTGCATCTTCTGTACCTCAAGATGTCAATGATCAGTTCCAACCCAGAGGCAGCAGCTGCAGTACTTGAAAAGTATCCTGCATGGTGCATTCTTCTTTCAGAGTACAAAGAAGTCACCTGGCTGCTTGGGACAGAAAGGATTCTCAAAGGACTCTACTTAAGTCTCATCTTTTCAGCTTTCTCCTGTGCCTTTTAATCAAGTAAGTCTAGCTTGAGGAAGGGAGGGGTCAGATGTCACCAGGCTGCCTCCTTTGCCAGAAGCTCATATGCCACTGTGAGTTCAGAATCCACTCTGTCCTTTCAGCAACTGTATGGATGGAGTATTAAGTCTCTGAACTGACAAAAACTAAAGATGCAATTACAAGACTCTGAAAGAGTGTTACAGGTCATGTGAATCTCTGGGAAGCTCCCAGCCAGAACAGGAAAAGAGCCTGTTCCAAGCCCTGGGAAGCTGGCCAAGAAGCAGTGTCAAGATCAGACATTCATGAGCTCTTATCCTGTCTCTTGCACCTAGACAGTAAAGGGCCACATTTAAGAAATCTCAGTTTACATCCCCCTACCCTCAAGACCAGAAAGCCAGGCTGAGTTGTCCTATGTAAAGAATTCACTGGCTCTCTTTAAATACAAGACCAAAGCAGATCTGGGTGAGACTCAGTTCTGTGCTGAGTCTATAGTCCGGACAAAGCTCAGAGAACTTAAAATAGAGAAATTGAGCATAGCTGAATCTGAATCCGTCACAATGAAAGGTGAGGGGGCTGCTTTGGCTACTGGGAAACACAGGAGAGGGAATATATGAAGCTACCACATGCTACTAAATGTACATGAAACACAGAGGCTCGAAGATGGTCTCTACTCACCATCACCCCACACCACTGGTACACATAGATGAGTGATATTCAATTTCAGTGGAAAAAGTTTCTGGACCCCTGCCAGGTAGCTCTACTTCTCCAGAGGTAGCCAGAAAGTCAGATGGTGTATAGTTGACCTCAGTGTTTGTTTTCAGAACATTTAAAATATATCTAAAGTCTAGTTCCCTGACTAATGAAACCCTAACTAAGTGAATAAACACAGCTGAATTGTAATATAAGAGTCCCTGAAAAATCATTGTACATAAATCCATGAAATGTTTGTTTTGAAAAAAGAAAACACATTGTAGGGTCTCTTTGAATATCAAAATGCTCCTCAGTAAATAAGTATATATCTGAATTATAAACCTGGAAGTGAAGAAATGTCACAACACTTATTTTTCACAGGAGTGATAAAAAACATCCCTGAGCACATACTAGGGTGCATCTGTGAAGGTGAAATAGTCCTCTGGTCGGTGAGACAGAGATCATGGTGAAGCATTTACAGCAATAGCCCCCACAACATAAACAACACGTAACTCCCACATAATTGTGGGAAACTCTGCCCAGTCATCCTTGTGCTTCTAGTATGAAGGTATTACACACACACACACACACACACACACACACACACACACACACACACCCTTGTTAAGACCTAAAGCAGTGTATTATTTCTATTTTGTAAAATGGTCATTTCACACAGATTGTGATCTACACATGGTGCTACCACCAGATTCTGCTTGAATTCTCTTTACTCTGATGTTGATGGCAAGATGGAGCTTCGTTGGTGTTTCATTGGCTCCATAATCACCCTGTCATCCTTCAAGGTATAATAGAAGCACATCAGCTACCAAATTTCTAATTCCCGAGCTTGTCATGTGGTCAATAGAAACAATGGACTACTACTCAGCTATTAAAAACAATGAGTTCATGAATTTCCTAGGCAAATGGATGGAACTCGAAACTATCATCCTGAGTGAGGTGACCCAGTCACAAAAGAGCACTCATGGTATGTACTCACTTATAAGCAGATACTAACTGCCCCCCCCCCAATAAGGCATGGCAGGAAACTCCCTTTTCAGATTCACCCAGTCTCACAGATGCTCCATCTGGAGTAAGCAGTTCAGATATTTCATACGTTCTTGTTACTAGGCCATTGCTATACAATACCCAGAAAGAAGGCAAAGGAATTTTCTAGGTTCCACTATCTCTCTATTCTTACCCCAAGTGCTCAAGTGCATTCTTCCAGATTCATTTTTAAAGGACACCAGCAATGATGTTGTCCGTTCCAAAGGTGGTAGACTCATCATGACATCTGTGAATAAAAGCTTTTTCTTTATCATTTTAGAAAGAAGAAGACTGAGCTCCTTAGAATCTGCCTCTAGTCTGAAGTTTGCTTTGTGCTGGTGTATAAATTTTCTGTGTGACTGAGGGTTTGAATACTATCCGGACAACCTCATGGGGCTTTTATAGATTTTCTCCTGCTTAGAATCTGGGTTGGCTCAGGGTTCGAGGGAAAGCAGGGCAGAAGCTAGAGTCTTTTCCCTCACTCCTGAAAACTTCTGTCACAGATGAAAAAGTCCCGTCTGAGTATGTTGACTCATAGGAGAATTCATATTTCATTTCCATATGTCTGTCTACAAAAAGGCCTCAATTATGAGAATCAATATATATATATATACATATATATTGCTTATTCAAAACCAGAAAGATGATCTTGACATGATTTACCTTCATTATAAATATCACTGAAAACAAACAATAGTTTCTGTTCCCTTCTATGTATATAAAAAAAGGGAGACAAAAATTTTCAGATGAAAATGATACTGAAACCAGTAGGTTATACTAGATATTTGCTTGAACTCTAAAATATGCTCACAGGGAAATTTCTACTACTAATTCTATTAGCTATAAATTCAAGAAAAAACTGTGGAGCCTTCTGCTTGAAGTATTCTCTGATAAAAGTTAACTCCATTTTGAGTTTGAGGTTACCTTGAGCTATTTAAGACCCTGCCTTAAGAATAAATGCATCTACTATATCTCTTTAGAATTGTTACAACAATCATACCATTTTCCAGCATTCTATCCATATTTCTTTTCATAGTGACTATTCTACAACCCTTCAAGGGGCTTCTCCCTAATGGCCACCTATAATTTTGTATCTCTAAGGCAGTATGAGAGAGAAGAAAGGGTTGTTCAACATCATAAACTTCCACACCAGTGTATCTCAACCTCCTGTGAGGTCGAGAAATTAGTCACAATGGAATCATCATTATACACAGCTAATGAGTAAATAAAATCAAGAGAACAAGAGAAGATAATTTGGTTAAATATTCACGAGGGATGGAAAAACAGCAATGGAGTCATTAATCCCACTTACAAGGTTTGGCTTCAAGTCTGTTCACATCAGGACTAGTGATGAAATGCTGTTCTGCCCAACCATCAAAGGTTTTAACCTAAGGATCCTTAGCTGGAGAAGATGCAGAGAGAAACCAAACCAGGAAGTCACTGTGGATTGGACCCTACAAAACCTATTTTCAAGCTGTTAGAAGAAGCCCGTCTTTGCAATGGGCTACCATGAATGAAGTTGTCACTTCCCAAAACACTGAGAATACATGACCACTGAGTGCTTGGCCCTGAACAAGATATTTACACCACTTTTAAGGCTCAGAGAACATTGCAGAAAAGGGAGCAGAAAGTATGAAGAACTTGGAATGTCGAATGGAAGGTTGTGAAATACCATGCTCAAGAGTGAACGGAGCCACTGTAATTATAAACATCTAAATGGGGCTAATTACCTGTACTGGAAATTAACAAGATTGACCTTGTCAGTAATCAGTCATGAAAGTAGGAGGTGCTCATGTTGTCTTATCCCATATTACTGAAACATTCACTAAGGATAGATTCTGGGAAAGTGGAAATCACTTGCTTTCAGTTGTGTACACAAGGTTAAAATTCCCAAACATGGTCTAAATACCTCCAATCAATATCTCCAAATCCACAGTCACACAGACAGGACCTAGTCAAACTCAGGGATCCCAAAACAAAATGAATATCCATGAACATGAGAAAAATTTGTAGGAAACAGAGGGAGTATACAGGGGTAGAAGGGAGATTGAAAGTAGTTAGTATGTGTTAAGTATATGTGTGACATTGCCACAGAACTAATTTAATTAATTAAAAAATTGAAAACTTCTAATGAAAGAATAGATTCAAAATGTCTTTGTAATATAACATAAAAAAGAAAGAGATAGAATCATCAGCACCAGGTTTTAGTGACTTTAAGCTAAAGGAAAGTTCTTTTACTTTTCTGTGATTTCTCCACAGATTATTATTTATGTAGAAATTTAATCATTATAATCAGCAAAGATGAGCTTCCCATTGTCTACTTTAGTCTTCCCTGGGTCTTTTGCAGAGACTCCCTCTTACTTAGTCTAAACTCAAAGCCTACTTTTGCAGTATGGGAACATCCAAGCAACAGTATTAAATAGCACCCTTCAAGGAATAATTCTGTTTATAACCCAAAATGCTTAGTAACTTTAAATGTCTATTAAGGCATGGTAGAAAGTGAAAGAATGGCCAAGCCAGATTAATCAGTCAACCAGAGTATCAAGGGAGCGAGCAAGAATTAAAGAAAGGAAGGGGGAAAAAGACAATTAGATAGCATTATAGCATGACTCCAGCAAATGTTGGAGCAGGTATAATTTTTCCAGTCTTTTTCTTATAGTATTGTATCTAGGTACATGCAAAGGATATGTCCAGTTCTAAGTCATAAACAAAGTAGTCAAGGAACAAACAAGGCATAAACAAGGTCCCATGGTATTCAGGGTCTTATCAAGATGATCAAGATCTTGAACCTGCTTCCGTGTCCTAGCTGAATATAAAATTCTTGCCTGAGTCTACTTTCTTATCCTAGCCCAATGTCAAAATTTTGCCAATATCCTTGAAGAAACACTAAGAGTTCACCACATCCCCCCTTTTATTTAATAAACAAGACTGCATCTGAGGTTGCTCTGAAAAGAATGCTTTACTTACCCATCACTGAAAATGCATTATCTAAGACAACGTACTTAGGTCTTCGGTGGTAAGGCTCTGTGCAGAATCCTATCCATCATTGACTTCCAGCCTGTTAAATTAATGGCTCTGTCAGAGGATCCATTTTAAGTTTCAAGCCATGTTTATTTTGGCCACGAACAAGCTGATTTTGCTAAATGCAAGTTTTATCAAGATGTGCGGGAATAAAAGTATTCTCAGGACAAAAAAGGCCAACATGATAAAACTATATATGCCATTCTTGAAGCTTGAGGAAGATAAAAATGCTGAAATTAAGACATGAATAATTTTATCAACACTATCCAAAGTCTTAAAACTCAGTGGAGCAGCATTCTTTTTTTTTTTTTTTTTTTTTTTTTTTTTTTTGATTTATTTTTTTTATATGTAAGTACACTGTCACCGTCTTCAGACACACCAGATGAGGGCATCTGATCTTATTATAGATGGTTGTGAGCCACCATGTGGTTTCTGGGGTTTGAACTCAGGACTTCTGGAAGAGCAGTCAGTGCTCTTAACCACTGAGCCACCTCTCCAGCCTGGAGCAGCATTCTTTAATGTCATAGTCTCAGTATGAAACGTTAAAATATTCAGAGAGGTGTTAGAATTATGCCAAATAACCTGCACGTGTCTTTGAACTTTCTCCCAATCATAGTGATTATCTCTGTAAATTTTAGAAGTGACATAAAGTTATTGTAGTTAGCATGGCACTCAAAATGGCTTCTTACTCTTAAACTCTGAACCTCCCCTCTAATAATTTGAATAATATGTGGAGAGCATCAATTTGTTGTTTCAAACACCTATCTATCTCTTCTTGAATACTCAGAGCATTAGTAACTTTTTTTGCTAATGATTAGCAAAAGTGGCTGCCTTAACTTTTTTGCATCCAAGCAACTGCAGAAACAGTGGTGTTACTACTGTAATCAAAGCTGCCATTCAGGCAATAATCAAACCCACTAAAAGCCTGACTCACTTCTTCCAATATTCTGTAAGCCTTTTACAGAATACCAGGGTTCAGATAAATTTACAGGAATCACAATAAAAGCTGATGGATGTACTACCATTACCATTGTCAGGGCACAAGCACAGCTGGACAAAAGACAATTCAAACAGAAAACATTAAACTCATCATCAGAGCTAATAACAAAAGTCACATTCCAAATTAGTAAAAGGTTAGGTGGGGTAATACAGGATTTTTACATTTACTGTAACCCCAGAACTTGTTCCATTTTTTATTCACAGCAAACATAATATCATACAATGCAGCTGACAAATTTCAAATATCTCTGAAAATGTCCAGACCTAGCCCTCCAAATGCCCACTGTCATTTTCTTTTTCTTTCTTTCTTTTTTTTCAATATTTTGTTGACTTCCAGACCCATTCATGATTGAGTCAGAATAAACGGTCACATTAAAGAAAAGAAAAGGGTGATTATAACAACTTCTTTAGTTGATTACTATCTTGAAGGCAGTTTCTACAGTCTTCATGTTCTCTGTCTCTCAAATTCTAAAAGCTTGAGGCAAGGCAGCCGGAGATATAGGCGAGCAAAGATGGGTCATATGCCTCATACAGCTTCCCTTTCACCAGTGTCAGGGAACGTAGCAAGTTCGTGGTCAGCCTCATTCTCTGTTCCAGCATCACCATGTCTCGCCAACTGCTCTGGCGGCCACCGTGTTCCTTCAGCATCCAGTGGAAAAAACACAAACATGCCATCTTCCCCATATTAATACTAGATCAGGACCATGCATATCCCAGTAAGTGGATCCTTCCGTTTCATCTAGGCATAAGTGTGTCAAGTTGAAGGGTTCCATACACACTCAGCAGCAGAGGGTTCCTTGGCATCCAAGGTCAAAAAATTCAAAATAAAATTTTGTGGTGAAGGAGTATACAACTCCCCCTTTTTGTTTTACGTAACTGAGTTTTTAGACAGAAACATCTTCAAGTTTATAGTCAGAAGACAACCAAAGGGGAATTAAAATCTTGAGCTCATGACTGAATTATTAAACTGCCAGTGTTCCCTTAGCTCTCTCTCTCTCTCTCTCTCTCTCTCTCTATATATATATATATATATATATACATTTAACTATATATATATATATATACATTTAACTATAATTTTTAAAAGTTTCTTTTGCAATATCAGAGCATAACCATAATTTTTCTCTAGCAAACTATATCCAGTATCAAATTCTTGCCAATATCCTTGAAGTGGCACCAAAAACTCTCCACAAAGAGTTTATTTGGAGTGTTGTTGTGATTGTAGTAGTAGTGCTGCTGCTGCTGCTGCTGCTGCTGCTGGTGGTGGTGGTGGTGGTGGTGGTGGTGGCGGTAGCAGTAGTCTTTGTTGTTGTTAATAAGAAGTACTGCTATGAGCATCTGGTTCAGTGCCGGCCCATCCCCAGGAGAAACTGGCAGTGATCCGGAAAAGCAATATGGATGCTCTGACTTGTATCCCCAGAGTGCTGCATTTCAACCCATCTCATCTGCTCACATCTCCAGCCTCAGTCCTCTTCCCTATTCTCAGCTGATAGCCTTACCCCTGATGTGAAGAAAATACATAATTATCCATTAAACAGTACCGAGTTTCTCACTAAAAAGAAATCCTCTAAAGATGTTCCTCTCTCTGAGCTGTAATTTCTCTCTTTTTATGACTCTACATTTCTTCTTCTAGGTATTATTCAAACTCTCATAAACTTACTTCCTATGGTGGAGAGAGATAACATACAAAGAAACACCGCAGTAAAACTATATTAAATCCTAAGAAAAATAAAGAGGCAAATGTTGTTAAGAATAATAAGAATAAGAATAATAAGAGGAAAAAAGACAGTAGTGCCTGAGTCTAGAGAAGCCTGTGTTGGCCAGGAAGTGGGGAAAGAACAATCATACAGAAGAAACGTTGACTCTCCTACAACACATCTTAACCACTTCAGTTGCTGCAACAAACTGCATGGATAGTATCCTGGTTGGTTTTGTGTCAACTTGACACAAGCTGGAGTCATCACGGAGAAAGGAGCCTCAGTTGAGGAAGGGCATTCATGAGATCCAACTGTAAGACATTTTCTCAACTAGTGATCAAGGGGGGAGGGCTCAGCCCATTGTGGGTGGTACCATCCCTGGGCTGGTGGACCTGGGTTCTATATGAAATCAGGCTGAGCAAGCCGGGGGAAGGGAGCCAGTGAGTCACATCCCTCCATGGCCTCTGCACCAGCTTCTGCTTCCTGACCTGCTTGAGTTCCAGTCCTGACTTCCTTTGGTGATGAACAGCAATGTGGAAGTGTAAGCTGAATAAACCCTTTCCTCCCCAACTTGCTTCTTGGTCATGTTGTTTTGTGCAGGAATATAAACTCTGATTAAGACAGATAGGGATACCTAAGTAGTCAGAATAACAAGTTCCATTCCTCAGTCCTGAAGTTACCATCCGTTATCAGTTTGGCCATTAGAACCGATGGGTGATGTGGGATTTAAATAGCTGATGTATTTCTTGATTTCTAACACATCAGTCGGAGATCTTTTGGTTTGGAAGTTGCACTTTTGGTTCACAAGTTTGTTGTTCATTTATCGTTTACACATTTGCATATGGTATTTGTAGTTATTAACAGCCGTAGCGTATGGGGAGGACTCCACCCAAGCAAAAGTGTATTTCAGCTGTTCAAACTAATCTGACTCCTCTTCACTGGCTTAACTCCAGCTCTCCTGGCTCCATCTCGCCCTGATAGTTGCCAAAACATTAAATTCTTCTGTCGTCTGTTCCTCGGTTTAACATTTTTGCCAACGTTTTCTCTGAATTCAGTGAACCTGGCCTGATCTCTCTGCTCCTCCATAATCCTCAATGGATCCTATATTGAAAAGCCTAATGCTAGGGGCTTGGCTTTTTAAGCTCTAGAAAGAGGATGTGCGATGAAAAAACCAGAGACATGTGCCAATTCCATTCAAAGTTAGAGGCCATATTAAGGATGCTGTTCCTTATCTTAATCCAACAGGAAGTCATCAAAGGGTGTTGAGCCCAGAATAAGAGCAACAAAGTAGCCTTTTAGAAATCACTGATACTATCTTTCTCCTAAAGCAAACACTAATCAGGCTGTTTGTTTCCGAGGAGCTAATTAGAGACATGATAAATAACTTACACAAATGAGTTAGGATGATTGAGGCTAAAAATGAGAAGGTCTTTTCTTACAGCTGGAAGGAAACAGACAGGAACATACTTTTAGTCCAAAATGGGGGAGGAGGAGGTAAGGAAAAGAGAGCATTGTGTTCAAACTCTCAGGGCAACACAGCCCCTGATGGCTCAAGTTTCGGATGCATTTTAACAACTGCAGGTACTACTTATCCTGTTCCTAGTATTTATCACGTGTCAGGAGAAAGTTAGTTGAAAGCCTGATCAAGTGTATGAATCATAACCTGTCTTAGGTATCATGACAAAGATATCAGGTAGATGCTGCTTTCGACGGTTGTACTACTTCTAGACTTCCAGAGGCTCCATTTCTTCTGGGCATTGTTGTCTAAATGTCACTTCTCACTGGGTAGTCCATTTTATCTCTACATGCACAAGTCATTCTTAATAAGAAGTGTGAGGCATGGCAAAGGACAATTATAGCCCAGGCATCTTACAAGTCAAAGGAATTACACAGATAAAAATCCCTGAAGCAAGTCCACGAATCGATAAGTTATGAAATTCAGTTTGCCTCAAATGTCACCAATTCATCATGCCTAATTCTTGGGCTAAGGAAGAGCTCCAAAGTGCATGATCCTCATCCCAGACACTTCACCCAAGATGCTATCCTGAGCCCCCTTTCCTCCAAATCTGGGTATTACTGGTGTTTAAAGTCTCCTAGATACTCTGCAAGTGCATTAGTAATAAGCCAGCAATTCTCCCAAACAAGGGCTTGTGTGAAGCTCAACAGACTTTGCTCCTTCAAAGTCTTAAACCAATTTTATTTCATTTCAGGGGCATAACACAGGAGGCAGCAGATTCAGATGGAGGGACTCTCTTAATGACTAGCAGATCTTTGCATGGAGCCTAATATCTCTAACCACAGCCCTTTAGCTTCAAGACTTTCCATTACTGTGCCTTCAAAACAGAACTATGATTTTCCACAGAACCATTAAAATGCCCTCTTTTGAAGCAGGCTTCTAAAATCGATTACTGAAATGTATTCTCCCCTACCATCCTCCCTGTATAGATTGCTCTCCCCTGGGCCAGGATTCAGGTTCCTGTATACCACACAAATCATCCATTAAAGGTTCCTAATTAGTGAGTCACTGTTCACTTTAAAAGGAAAAACATAAATGCATAAATTAGACTCTTTTTAAGTAAGCACATTTTCTGTCTGTCAGATGTTCAGCTGGCCAGCATTAAGTTTTAACATGCTTTCTTATTTCCTAAAATAAAACTAGTCATAACCTACCTAGGAAAGAACCAAATTTTGCTGACATTTTCTACTGGTATATAACCTAATAGGATAGTGAGATCACCTCAGCACCAGCTCAAGGAGAACATATCCCCATTTTGTATCATGATACTTATTTGTTTCTTTTAGAGACACTGGCTTAATAATCACCTTACCCGTAACAATCTATGGAGTATCTACAAGGGTCTGTGTTTTATAAGCACATACCCAGTTTTCTCCAACCCACAGATGCTCTGGCTCATGTCTATGATACGAGAAGTACCTACAGACACACGAGTCTTTCAACCACCAGGTTTTGTGACAACCATGAAATGTGCCCTTCTCACCACCATTCTAAAAATGAAGAATAATCATGCAATTTTACTTTTTAAAAAAGTCACAAAATTAAGTATAAACCATAACAAAAACTTTAACTTCTAAGTTTGGACTTTGGTGTTCACAATTGTTAGGAGTGCTTGGATCTTATTTCTCTCTGTTTTTTTTTTTTTTTTTTTTTTTTTTTAATTAAAGGATAACATGACATAGGATGTGGGCTACTTTGTAGAAGTAAGAAAGAAGTGAAAGGGCACATGGGGATTTCATAATAATAATAATAATAATAATAATAATAATAATAATAATAATAATCTCTTCATAAAAATTCATTTGGATCTAATTAATGTTTTCTGAAGGATCTCCATCTGGGGAAAGAAGAATATCAATACAGAAGGAGAAAGAGGGATAAGGGAAAAATAACACCAGATTGTTTGATAAATTCACAAGGTATTATTATTTAATATTGCCTAAAGTTATACACAACACACACACACACACACACACACACACACACACACACACACACACACACACACACTATTTTAGCTAATTAAGCCACCTGGGATGGCAGTGCCCCCCACAGCCATACTTTCCAGTACCAGGCATGAGAAATATCTTTTGAAGAGTCCTTGGGTTTCTCTCAGTGTTCGAGGCTGTCTATTTCTAAGATAGACACAGGATTCAGGCTAATCAAGCCAGATCTTACTGCAAAGCCTCATTCCTGAAGTCTAGCTTCTGAAGTACTAGAAAACAAAGTATAAGCTGTCATAAATAGCTCTTCTATGTTGGTCATAACCAACATCTATCTAATTAGACCTAAGGTGAGCACTCATCAGGAGGAAAATCATGCTTTGTACTAGACACTTGGTCAACAAGCTGGTGCTAGTGAAGTCATGGGTTTTAGAAAAGAATCTACTGCTACCACTTTAATAAACCATTACAATTGCTAACTGTGTTCTAATTCATAGAAAAGTATAGGTACTACTCCTCATCAAAAAGATAGCTGTTTATAGCAAGTAGAACTAGGTAATAATAGATTGTGTGAGTTGTGCCTCAACTGCTACTGCTATATCACAACTCAACTCATCCATTTAGAGCTCAGACAACATCACAGAAGGGGGAGAGGGAGGGAAGGACTGTAAAAACCAAAATAGCAGAATGTCTGCTATGAAACATTCTCTCATAGAAATGGCTGTTTGGAAAAGACCTGAACAGTGGCAATAAATATGCTAAATTGGAAGGGGGGGAACATCTCACAATCTCCTAGCCATAGACAAAGAGCTACAGACAACCAAGGGACAATGCAAGCTGCCAAAGGAAGGAAATAATAGTCTGTCCAGCAGTGACATCTGTGAATGACAATGGCCAACATTGACACAAATATTCATAAAGGTGTAATGAACAGCTTCTTCTATGGTTGGTTGTAAGAACAACTGCAGAGAAGGAGACAACCCCTCTCCAAGGGATTGTTTACGTGATTGACTATCTAATACAAGGGGGTCAACCTGGAGACTATATACATACACAGAAACCATAAAACAGACTCCACGGGTAGTAGTGTGTGTTTATGCACACGGTATATAAGCAATAATAATTTTTAAAAGGCTATTAACATGAGAGTGAAGGGTTGGAGGGAGGAAACTTGGGAGGGGTGGAGGGAGGAAAAAATAGCAAAGCTGTAATTAGTCTCAAAAAATAAAAAAAAATGCTTTGTTTTTAAAAAGTAGATGACTGAATCCTTCTTTAATAAATACAAATCACTAATATTAATCGAAAACCCTGCAGGACCAGCCTTGAGCTCTCATAGCTCTGGAATTTGATTTCATCAGCCCTAGAGTTGACCAGATTCAAAGGTAATGACTCACACTTGCTAATCCTCAAGTCTAAAGGCATGAATCAAAATGTCAGTTTGCAAATTTATAGTGGGAATTATAACTGCTGGGAAGAGCAGATGCCCACATGAGCGGATGCCAGCTAAAAGGAAAATCCTAGTGGGGGAGGGAGGCTTGGGGTGGAAAGTCAGAATCAAGTCCAACTAATGATCCACTTACGAAGTTTTGTAAAATGTCATTTTGGTTATTTAATGTGTTCAGTTCCACAAAGAGGGGATGCTTCAAAGGCTGCTAGCACACACCTCCCTCTGAGAGGACCAGACCAGGTATCAGTTTCTACATTCCTACTTCCCCACTGTGCATGTTTCAAAGATTGACTATAACCGTTTCTAAGGCCTTTCCTAATGCTAACAACTTGAACAGGCTAGAGCACTGGTTCTCATCCTGTAGGTCATGACCCTTTAGGGGAGTTCTACCCTTTCACAGGGGTCACCTAAGACCATGTTTATATTGTAATTCATAACAGTAGCAAAATTACAGTTACAAAGTAGCAACAAAATAATTTTATGGTTAGGGGTCACTACCATATGAAGGCCCGTTTTAAAGTGTCACAACATTAGGAAGGTTGTGAACCACTGGGCAAAAGTCACATCCTCCGTATGCTGATATGCCTAGAGACTTGTCTGTAGTTTAATATACAAGAGAATTCGTTAGAGCTTGTACACATGGACACAAGAAATGGCCATGAGAGAACCTGAAGAAGCCTAGTGGGAGATGTGGCTGATACGGTAGATTAAGAAGAACATTGGCTTCCTTGAGTGTCTTAAAGGGAGAATCGCAGATTCAAGGATGGAAATAATCTTAGCTCAGAAGGCAACAGTACATTTAATTTGTTTTATTTTGTTTTGTTTTTGTTTTGGGTGGTTTTTCTCTTGGTTGTTTTGTTTTTTTAAGAAATTCTTTTAAAAGTCTTTTTTTGGTTAAAACAACTTTCATTTATGTTAATTATAATTTTGCAACATTATACATGTATATCACTCAAGGTGAAGGTCCCTTGGTCTCCAGAAGTGCACAAGCTCACAAGCATCACTGGGTATTTCTTTTTCTTTTTTTTTTAATTGAACAACTTTATTTTAAAAAACAAAGATAAATGTACAGAATTTTTTGAACAACTTTATTTTAAAAAACAAAGATAAATGTACAAATTGTAAGCATTTTTGCATAAAAGTATACAAATACATTTTTGTCAGTGCTTGACTTTTTTTTCACCAAAGGTTTGATAGTGTGTACTCAGCCATCAGAAACAATGACTTAACAAAATTCTTAAGAAAATGTACAGATTTTAAGCATTTTTGCATAAATGTATATGAATACATTTTTGTCAGTACTTGGTTTTTCTAAAGGTTTGATAGTGTAAATTAAGATCTTACTAGTAACAATGAGCATAAAGTACATGTAAAACAAGGTGTAACCTGGAATTAGTCAAAGTTTTCTTGGTGTGTAAAGATTAAGCGTAATGGTTTTTCATTTTCTTCTTTTTTTTTTTCTTGAACTTTATATAGTCTTTGAGTTGTTTCTGGGGTGTTCTGAGCCTTCTGGGGTTAGTATCCAATTATCAGTGACTGCATATTATGTCTGTTCTTTTGTGACTGGGTTATCTCACTCAGGATGATATTCCCTAGATGCATTCATTTTCTTAAGAATTTCATAAAGTCATTGTTTCTGATAGCTGAGTAGTACTCCATTGTGTAAATGTACCACAATTTTTGTATCCATTCATCTACTGAAGGACATCTGGGTTCTTTCCAGCTTCTGGCTATTATAAATAGGGCTGCAATAAACATTGTGGTGCATGTGTCTTTGTTGTATGTTGGAGCTTCTCTGGGGTATATGCCCAGACTTCCTGAATACACAAGCAAATTATGTTCAATGACACTTAGAATATTTAAATCTCAATGTTTTTTTATCATGTTGAATATGATGAATAAACCTTTAGTTTCTAGAACAATTCTATCCTATACAAAGATTCGCTAATTTTCGTATTACAGATGAAAATAAGTGAAATTAATTTCTGCATCAAAGTTCATTTAATCCAGTTTGCTGAAAACATTACCATTACAATACATAATCAATAGACAAGATTTAAAGATACTTTACATTCTTAAAAAAAAAAAAAAAAAAAAAGGCCTCAAGCCCCAGTGTGTATTTTTGTGCTCACAGAAATCTCAATTTGAGCAACCTCCATTTTAAATGTTTAGTAGATGCTTGTGCCTGGGCACCCCTTCCACATTCTGAAGAGGGCATCCAACACTGCCTACTATCTGCTTCAGGGTGTTTATTAAGAGATAGAATTTTCTTTTAGAGGAGGCTAAGACTGTCATTCCTGGGCATGGAGAAGAATATAAATCTTATGTGATCCAAGTGGAAAGAGGATGAAGGACAGGCAGAGGAATAAACTGGTGAGGAACCAAAGAGTAGGAAGCTCTAAGGTTTGTTTCGAGCAGTTAACGGATTCACTTGGGGCCAAGAGCAGGGAAGCCAGAGTTCCAGAATTTCTTCCTTTCCTTTTGCAATAATTTAAAAGCCACAAAACAGTAGGTTGTTTTTTTCTTTGTCTGAATTTTCATGACTGTTCATGACATTCAGATTTAAACTTAACCTGTGCAGTAAATGAGCTTCGAATGGTTAACTGAAAAATTCCTACTACATTAAAAAAAATCACATTTTCAATTCCTTTCCCGGTGCCTGCTTCTGATTAAATGCAATAAAAGAACTCAAAGCTCTCTGGTTCTACACATACTGAAGCTATTTTAGACAGTCTGCTTGCATCAATATCTTCATTCTTATGGATAACCGTAGGACTCCATGAGACATCACAGTAAGTGGAGGGAAACTAACTCAGGCCCCAGCTGGAGAAGTTCCAAGGGGTTGAGAAGTGAGCAGCCACACATTGTTGCAACCTGGGTCTGTTTTTCAAAGCATGCTGGCTCTTCCTTCCCACTGTCAAATTATTCATTGTCTTATTCTGTGTCCATCACAGCACCTTTTAGAACAGTCCTCCCACACTAATCTATGCTTTGTGAAAAGACCTCAAAGGAGTCCAAATGCTTAGATATCTGTATAAATTAGAGCGACTGAACTTGAGGGATGTGCAAACAAACAGCCTGAGCTTAAGTGTGTGTGTGTATGTGTGTTTTCAGATTTAGTCACTCATATTTCTGCATGCTTATGCCAACAAGCCTAAAGGAAGCTGTTAAATATGATACTCATGTTAATTTAATTTGTATAATATAATAGCCATTTTTTCTGGCCATAATAAATAGAGCAGACCATGGCTTAATAACCTTTGATGAGCAAACATGTTGGACTGGGAGCATCTGCTTTGATGACGCAGGGCAGTGGCCATAGATAAAGGAGAATTAGAGGTGAGGCTACCCTGTGATGGCTCACATCTCCTGATGCTCATAAGGACAAGTTAAAACAATCCCTTCTAACAGCTGGTTTACTGGCCACATCATCTTCATTAGACGTATTTGCTTGTTCTGTTTTGTCCTACTGTTCTGCTGCAGGCAAATCCAAGGCTGACTGTAATGGGAAGCAAGCTTGCATATTCTTTCCATACAACAAAAAAAGAAAAGAGTGAATCCTGTCATCAGGTGCACACTAAATTTAGACAAAGTTGACTTTTATACACTAATTTTAGAGATTATGGATGTCTGAGGGAGGAGAGGAAGTCAATGACATCACTACCATACTCTCTGCTTTCCAATGTCTGTGAACTGGGTTGACAGAAACAGATGATATCAACGGGCCCAGATTTCATTGGCTCAGTAAACAAAGCTTTACAGTAATCTAAGCATAAATCAGTGCAGAGCCAGCAAGGAGGGCTTAGAACTGCAATGGTGCTTCTGCAATGGTGCTTCTGCGTGGCCCTCCCCCACATTGGTGCTCTGACCATACTTCTCTGGCTGGCAGGCTTTGGTCTAGGCTCTTAGTTCCTCCTCTTCCTTTCCTCCCTTACTCCCTCCTTCCCTGCCCTGTCAGATCAGGGGATTAGCTATAGTGTCATCCTTTGGAAATTGCTAGCATCCTTGTGTCATCTAACTGTAACAAATAAGTGACAGGTTATTACTAGAGGGAAAACATACTGTCTAATCTTAAAACCGATGCAACGTAAGTGCTATGGGGGGTGTTTCTTGCTGAGTTTTTTGTGGTTGTCATTTGGTTTTGGTTTTTGTGGTGCTGGGATCAATCTCAGGTTCTCCTACACTCTAGGCAAGCACAGCCCTGCTGAGCCAAGTTCCCAGCCTTTCTTCTGCTATTTTACAATGGATGAGAATTACATTTCCATGGATATGAAAATGAAGAAGAAAATCAGCTTTTTATGGTGAAATGGTAAAAGGGAAACAAAAGCCTACTTTGCAGATAGGATACTGTTTTCTTCTTTTGTTTGGAAAAGTTTTGCCTACTGTAGAAATCACTGGTTTGGTGATCTTTTCTCTTACATATGTATGCCTCTAATGAATGTTGTTCAGTTTTTTTGTTACCTTTAGCTGTGTAGCACCAAGTATTCTACCCAGAAGTACTGATCTCTGGAGTAAGGAATTATAATCATTTATGGAACTGTAGTGCACTTTAAACTGCTCGCTGCATTATTAATAACTGGCAGCATTTTATTTACTTAACTGTAGATCTTTTTAAAACTTCCTTTTTCATTAAAATGCCTGATTTAAGGTAGTGATGGAAAATGGTGTGACAGACTGTATTATCAAAAACTTAAGGCAGTGATATTTCTGCTTCCTCTTCCGTTGCTTATAAAACTATCTTAACATGGACTACAGCCTATTTCTCACACCTTGAAACTCACAGTGCTTTTGTAAATTCCTCAGAAAATAAGATTTTGCAAAAAGGACATGCATGACTCAAGGGTTCTCCCTTGAGATTCTGACCCTGGAAAATCAGGGTCTGAAATCCTGGGCTACAAAAACAGAATTTCAATGTCTTGGCTAAATCTCCAACCAAGGGTCAGCATAACTAAGGTATGGAGGTTGAAGTGGGAGAGATTTAGGTTCATTTTGATTCTACCCCAGATAATTAGTCTTTGAGTATTCCTGCTGAGATCACAGTCAGGGCAGAACAGAGAGAAACATTCCCTGCTGAGTCCTGTTCCACTTCCTGATCCCCAGAACCCATGAACCTACTAAATAGTTGCTATATGCCCCAAAGTTTCATGATATTTAGCCATGCAACAGTAGGTAGTTGGAACAGATAGAAGAAGGGGAAAACCAAATCTTTGCATTGTAACTAAGAATGAGTTTTTCTAGATATATTAATGATTCTAATGTGGTCATATCTTCTTTCCATGTTTAATTAAAATACCCCATGCTCCCACATTAACTGAGCAGAAAATAATCATCCTTTTGGGTATCTCAATTCTCCATTTTCTAAGAGACTTGTTTTTAGCATGGGCCATTTGTCTTCTCAACCTGAAGAGTGTAGACTGATGTCTCATATTTCCTTCTAATTTCAGCCCCTTGCCTTTCAACTGTAACTGACTGATCAAACCCATGGGCCCATTATATGTGTTGTATTTAAGAATCTGTGTTCAGTACAAACAACACAACTTTTTAATTTTTTTTGAGAAGTTCATGCATGATTTACAAAATCTCCACCCTTCTCTCTCCACCCATCCAACTCTTCCCTTGCCCATCACAGCACATTCCCGCTCAAACTCATGTTCTTTTCTTCTGTAATTATTATTGCCATATGTTCCTACACTAGGGAAATGCAAAAATAGTCATTTATCATAGTATGTCATAGTTAAAACACTACATATACAAAATACAAGGGGATACTGAATGCTTCAAGACAAAAGTCAGCAAGTCACTTAAAAGGAAAATGCATCAGTGGAAACTTTTAAGATCAGAAGAGCCTGGCACAATGGATTTCAAGTTCTAGAAGACCATGGTCCAGCCCAGACCACTTTACTCAGAAAAAGTGTCTACCATGTAGGAGGAGGAAGAAAAATGTTCCATAATATGAAAAGGTTAAAAACTTCATGGCTACCAAAGCAGCCCTGCAGAGAATACTGGGAACAATACTTCAGACAGATGGGAGGAATGGGCAGAGCTGAGAAACAATACAGAAAAGAATACACACAACGTTATAATTACTGAAACATGAAGTAGGACTAAAAATGTGAACGGCAGAAAAGCAACGGAATTGCTGCAGTCAGCACGTACCTTCAAATAAGAACTTCATGCCCATGGTCTCAGCTCCACAATCACAAGACACAAGTTAGTTAAATGGAAACAAAGAAGACACCCCACCACCCCCCTTTTTTTCCTGTCTATAAGAAACAGACCCTATTATGAAGAAAAAACATCACTTTAGGGTGACTAAAGGAAATGGGAGCAGGAAGTTAGCAGGCATCACTAATCTCCTAAAGCAGGAAGTCAACAGGCATTACTAATCTATTACCTGACAAAACACAGATTCTACAAAAATTAATCAGAGGAGAAAGAAAGGTACTTCATTCTGATCAAGAAATCAACCAAGAGGAATTACAATCCTAAACATATATGCACAAAACTCTGACTTACCCAGTCTTTAAAAACCATATTACTGAACCATAAACCATTTATTACTCCCCATTCTGTAACACTGGTTGATTTCAATATCCCACTTTCTCCAATGGACAGGTCATCCAAATGAAAAAGATAGAAACATTCAAATTAAATGATGCTGTATATTAAACAGACCTACCCAATATTCCACACATATACTACAGAATACATACTCTTCTCAGCAATCTAAAACGTTCTTTGAAGCACACTGTATCAAAGCCACAAAACAAATCTCAACATATACAGGAAAACTGTAATAATTCCAAATGCTCCTATCTGACCATGACACAATAAAGTTCAAAAGTCAACAGCAAAGAAATCTCTAGAAATTAAATCAACTCTTAAATGGGTCAAGGAAAAAAAAAATCAAGAAGGAAATAAACAATTGCTGGAAGTAAGTAAATACAAAAAACACACCACACAACGTGCTAAAACTGGAAAAGAAAAAACAATACAACAACAAACAAACAAACAAACAAAAAAACCTTCCCTGTAGAAAATTACCACTCAGCTCAAAATTCAACACCTTAGACCTTAGAGCCTTGGAGAAATGCATAAAGTCCTAGGTCATAGGAAGTTTGGAGGGAGGGAGGGAGGGAGGGATGGAGGGAGGGAGGGAGGGAGGGAGGGAGGGAGGGAGGAAGCAAGGAAGAAAAAAGAGAGGGAATAAGGCAGGAAAGAAAGAAAGAAAGAAAGAAAGAAAGAAAGAAAGAAAGAAAGAAAGAAAGGGAGAACATTACAACTACATTATATTCTCAGAAATAGAAAATTCATGTAAAAATATCTTAGTAAAGTTTATATTGTAGCTTAGGATATAGAGAACCAGGTATGATTTTTGATGTTAGAAAAACTGGTTTTTTAATGCACTTCTACTATTCTTAAGAACTTTCTTTTGTAGGAAAATTCTGAAGAGTTCCTAGTCTTTCAATGCAATAAAGACATAGAATATAGGGGCTGGAGAGGTGACTCTGTGATTAAGAACACTGGCTGCTCTTCCAGAGGACTTCAATTGCCAGTACCCACATGACAGCTCACAACTGTCTGTAACTCCTGTCCCATGGGATCCAACACCTTCACACAGATATACATATAGTCAAATCACTAACGTACATAAAAATAAATAACTTTTTAATATGTGAAACATAAAATTTCATTCTACATGTTCTCACTGGGTAAAACATCTTGATTATGTGTTGTCTAATATACAATATTGGTAAAATGTAGACAAACTGAACTAACAGCAAGAACACTGGATACAATGTGGGTGGAAATTATTTAATGACTGAGGAAGATACTCCAACGGAGGGTTAAGGGAGAAAGATCAAACAAATAAGAGTACTAAAACATTGTGTTAGTTATATATGACAAGTACTAATAGTGATTGTCTTTAGATCCCATGAATTGTTTAAGTTTACTTTCCAAACAGCTGATAATGAACAAAATATAATTTAAGGTCTTAAAATATTAATGAACTTCTTGATTTTCTTTAACTTGCAATAACCCAGTTATAATCCAAATGACTTGCACTAACACATTTAAAGCTTAAACAGAAACAATAAAAACCCCAAACATGCACATTGATAAAGGTATGATGCGACCTTGGGTCAGACACTTACTGTTCTACAAATTCATTTTCCAATTTCCTTTTCTCTTAAAAATTTTCCTAGCAGATGGGGGTCTTGTCCTTTGATGCATTGTCTACTTTAACTTCATTGGCATTGTTTTTGTTGTTTCTCTCTCTTTGTCCACATTCAAATCTTTATCTTCCCTCCTTTTTATCCCTACACTGATTACTAAAATTATCACACATTACTAAAAAATATCAGTGAATCTATTTGTAATTTTAAAGAACCTTGGTGATCACTCAAATGGTTTCAGGTACTTGGGAGAAGGTAAGTTGATCCTCTCTTTTCTCCAGGAGATTAGAGTCTATGTAGGTATCATCTGCACAGGACTCTCAAGCCCATGTCTCCTTTTCACATGAGAAATTTGACATAAAACTGAGTGTACTGGCATATAGAATTGGTATACATGTTAAATATTTACTGATAATAACTTAAAGAAACTTATTTTAAAGCAATACTTTGATATACTTATAATTGTGGTTTATTAAAGATGGGAGCAAATGGGGACAGTAATGATGTGATTTGTTTCTTTATTTTCATATAAAGCACTAAGTCTTGGTTGAATACTTAATAATGCAGGGCTCAGAGCCTCTTCAGTGATTTTCAGACATTTTATAGCCATCAATGTTGAGAATAGCTCTTTATTTAAATGTATAGTACAAAATTGCAGAAGTACACTTAAGAACATTTCAGAAATTGTTGGAAATTCTGTCCTAGTACCAAGTTAAGAAAATCATTTGATACATTTTAAAATGAAACTTGAGTCTGCAACTCGAACAGAAATTTAAAACAGCAAACATCCTATTACGATCTAATCCAAAGATATCCTTTCAAGATGCTTTGGCAGATGAAAGTACTTGCCCCTGAGACCTGATGACCTGAATTTGATCCCCAGAACTCATGATAGAAGACAAAAACAACTCTCAGAAGTTGTCCTCTGAACTTACAACCACAATAAGATACCTGGGCACAAGCACATACAAATAATAATAAAATAATAAAAATGTACCAATAAATTGATACTCATATGCCGAGAAAAAGTCATTAGGGAAATATTGCTTCCAGTTTAGGATGGGTATTCAACAAGTAACAAAAGCATGAACACTTTACTAGTTTGGTATGTCAATTTTTTTTCTTTCTCTTTTTTAATTTCCCAATATGATATCACAGAACATTAGTTTAAAGAGACATTAAGTATTGAATGAAAATAGTGTTGATGGGATAGAGAGATGGCTCAGTGTTTAACTATCTCAAGAGGATGAGAGTTTAAGCCCACATGGATGTAAGATAACAACCCATCTTTAATACCCACCTTTGAAGGTAGAACAAGACTGTCCCTGGACAAACTGGATTGGCAGACTAGCCATATTATTAACTCTGGCTTTGACTGACAGAAACTGCCTCAAAAAATAAGGGAGGGGTGATAAGCTAATGAGACAATTCAAGCCAGATTAAATTATGTTAAAAACAGGTTTATTGGGAAGCTGTTCTCAAGTTCATTGCTGGACCCGCAGACTGAGGCCAGTAGAGTCACCATGGGATGGGGGAGTGGAGGAGAAAAAGGTTGCACAAATTCATGCAGGAAAAGAAGAGAAGGAGGAGAGGCAGGAGGAGAGAGAGCACTCGCACAAAATGCCTGGATTATATAGAGAGGGGCCTCTGGGAGGAAGGGCAGGAAGTTCAAGACATGGTTGGGGGCAGGGTATGCCATGCAGGAGCTTAGGGCTTCTGGGGGAACCTGGAGGACAGGTCTACTGTGGTGTGTAAAGTATGTGCTCATTCTCTGGGTGGGAAACAAACAGGAATAAAGAAGAGGAAGGTTTCTGACATCAACCTTAGTCTTCTACATGTGTGCATGGCACACATGCGCATACCCTCCTTCACACACATTAGCCTACACACATACAAACATCACATACACAGACACATAAAAAAACACAGTGCTAGTGATAACATGAGTTACATAAATCTGGGTTAGAAAACAGTATCGGCGTTTTCCCCAAAAGCCAGTTGGTTTCAGTTAAGCAAATACTGAATTTCTCCAGTTTCTTTGGTTACATGATTTCTTCCCCCTAATTGATGGAGGGAGGGCAGATGAACAATCTGGCTGGATTTTACCAGAACACTTGAGAAGTCTGAGAACCTTGAGAGGTGATTGTAGAATGCATCAGGAGAAGGTTAGAATTCTGTAGATATCATGCATGCATGCATTAAATAGATAAATAAGTAAATCCTTCCATCCAAAAGCAGGTTGTTAGTTTGTGAAACAAGGCTTGACCTTCTGTGGAGTTAAGAAAGCATACAGAAGAGCACTCAGTTCCTATAGCCAAGGAACAAGGGCACTAAGGTCACCTACCATGATTCATGTTGAGGACTGCCTCTGAGCATAAATTCCCCAGAACACCTAGGATCCCCTGTATTTTGATGTGGGAACATTCCAAAGGTGAAGGGAAATTTCCAGTCAGAGCTAGAAACCAGGACGCAGAATACTTAGGTAAGAGGAACACTGAGTGGGCAGCCAGGGTGCTCACACCATAATAAGCCTGACCTGCCGAATGTAATTTAGAAAAACTGCTCTTGAGAAGGCTAGGCTGATTCCATGACAGACTTCAAATTGGCAGTTCAGGAGACTAGGCCTGAAAACTGGGCAAGTCCAAGCCCAGGTAAGTTAATTACTAAATAGAAAAAACCTCAGGCTCCAGCCTTCCTGCTCAGGCAATGAAATGTCCCAGACATCTGGCCTAAGGCAAAGCCAATGGGTCAACAGCAGTTTCCAGACTTCCTCAGCTACAGAGCTAAACAGAATTCTCAACTGAGAAAACTCAAATGGGTGAGAAGCACCTAAAGAAATGTTCAACATACTTAGTCATCAGGGAAATTCAAATAAAAATGACCCTAAGATTCCACCTCACACCAATCAGAATAGCTAAGATCAAAAACTCAGATGACAGCAGATGCTGGTGAGGATGTAGAGAAAAAGAAACACTCCTACATTGTTGGTGGGATTGTAAGGAGGTATATCCACTGTGGAAGTCAGTCTAGCGGTTCCTCGGAAAACTGGACATAGTACTACCTAAGGACCCAGCTATACCAGTCCTGGCCATATACCCAAAAGATGTGCCAAGATGTAATAAGGACACATGCTTCACTCTATTCATAGCAGTCTTGTTTATAATAGCCAGAAGCTATAAAGAACCTAGATGTCCTTCCACAGAGAAATGGATACAGAAAAAAAAAATGGTACATTGGTACACAATAGAATACTACTCATGAAATTCTAAGGCAGGTGGATGAAACTAGAAAATATCCTGAGTGAGGTAACTCATGGATCCTTATACTAGAAGCCATGTTCCATGATTCATACAGAAACCGTGATACACAAAGTTGCCAATACTTAACTTCATTTTTTACATGTAACAGTGGTCAAGACCTATGCATACAAAATAAATCTTACCACCTATTTATTGTTCCTTATAAAAAATTACTGCTTCTTTAGTCCTCATTGTTTACTTTCGGATAAGGCATCATTGAGAAACCTAACACTAAACATATTCTTATATGGGACTAGGTCCAGTAACTCATCTGCTTAAATTGTAGGTTTGGGTTTGCCCAGTCTAGAGAGATGGGGACTTTTACTAGGGTGTTTTAATATAGAGCAGAGCCTCCTGAAGAACAGTTGTATTGGCCCATTATCCATTGGTGGGAGTAGCAAGGGGATAGGTACCTTTACCCTTGTAGAGACTGGATTAATTCTGTTTTGTTTTGTTCTACTTTGGTTTTTGTTGTTGTTGTTGTTGGTGGTGGTGGTGGTGGTGGTGGTGGTGGTGGATTGGTTTGGTTTGGTTATCATGGTGGTGATTTTTTAAGGCAAAACAAATCAAAAATAATTACTTAAGTGATGCAAATTATAAATATCAAGTGTCATACTCAAAACATAAAATTTGGGAAAATGGGAGTTTAAGTAGAGCGTGTAAATGTACTCCAAGTTTCTACTCACTTTAAAAAGCCAGCATGTGAGTGTGTGCACATGCACACACACACACACACACACACACACATGAGACGGGGGCAGAGGGATGGAAGAAGAGAGAGGGAAAGAGAAGGAGGGAGAGAGAGATACAGAGTGAGAGAAACAGAGAGAGAATTCGAAGCTTTTAAATTACTTTTAATGTAAATAGTTACAGCTTCTACTAAAAATGCATAAAGTGACTGAGCGGATTAAGCAAACAAGACTAAAATTTGCTGTGTGTTTCATCTTAGACAGCACTCACCGATAGAAACCAAATGGATGGCAAAGATATGCTGTGAAGACAAAAATGAGAAGAGTGGAGGTAGCTATACTTTTTTTTTTCAACTCGACACCTTAATGTTGGTTTTAGACCTGTGTACAAGGGACTGAGATGAATATTTTACCAAGTTTTTCAGTCCAGGGGTGGGGCCTTCTCCCAGAAGATCCTCCCTACATAAACCAGACATCTTGGTCTCTTTTCTTTCTGCATGCTCTCTCTCTCTGTCTCTCTGCCTCTGTGTCTCTTTCTCTCTGTCTCTGTCTGTCTCTCTGTCTCCTCCTCTTCCTCCTGTCTCTCCTCCTCTTCCTCCTGTCTCTCCTCCTCTTCCTCCTGTCTCTCCTCTTTTTCCTCCCTCTCTTCTTCCTCCTCTGCCTCTTCACCTCCCTTTCTCACTGGCCTAGGTCCTTGGGGCCAGTGAACTCACCAGCCAGAGAGCAGCTTCCCCTTTGAACTGACTCATTTCACCAGCATAAGAACCCCTTCAGCTCCTGCGGCAGGAGCATAAGGCAGCTTACGTCTAAAAACAGAGCAAAATGAGATGAATACTGGTGTTTAGTTTGCTTTATCCAGTTTTCATTCGTATTCAGCCTGAGACCCTCTGGCCAATGAAATGATGGTTCTTACCGAAAGGATACAGCTTCTCCCCACAGTTAAACCTTTTTGACAAATACAACACAGATGTGCCCATGTATGTGATGCCTAGGTGACTCCACATCCTGTTACATTGACAGTGAAGACTGCACATCACAGCATGTGTGGTTAGAAATCCCATGTTCATCTTATAGGCTGATCGCTTCTCACTTGTACTGGTTTATGCTTACCATGTTCCAACTAAAATTGAAGGTAGTATGTGCACTAGCAACATTGCTACCTACCCTCAAAGTTTACCCTCAAACTGGACAGCTCAATGATATTGACCTAGACTAAAGGTGTTCCTTATGGTACTTTAACTCCACTAAAGCTAACATCCATGAGGGTCTGGACTACTATGGAACAATGTTAAAAAAAGGCAATTAATTTGATGAATAGTAGATTACTGTATGAAAATAAGTTACAGTCCCATATACATGGAAGGTTGAAATTTTGTATTTCAGAGATATATTGGACCATGGTTTGGTTGTAAACAAACAAGCAAACAAAGTTGTTGTATGTATAATGGTAGTAAACGATGGGAGAAGAGGACAGAACCTAACATGGCCCCTGTGATAGATGTTGCTTGTCTAAGCTTTTTCTCTTGAATGTGGAAAGGCTATATGGATTATTTTTAATCAGTATAGCTCAGCAAAGGCGATGCATTATTGATGTTGTTTAAGGCTGTCTTTGCTCTAAAGACTTCTTGGTGGCTTGATGAAGAAAGCAATGGTATTGGGAGAGGCCACGCAAGGGGCTGGAGATAGCAGGTAGGCTGGAAGGGCAAGCTTCATCCCACAGTCATTGAGAAACTGGGATCCTCACTCAGAAAGCCTCAGCAAGATGCACTATTTAGATACTACCGCAACTGGAGATGCCGATGCTTCCTCAGTCCTCAGTCTTCCTGGATGAGAACAATCAGCTGACACTTTGAGTCCTTATAAGCCTTTGAGCAGACTACATTGACTTGTGATCTAGGACAAGTAAATTGTACCATGTTAAGCTACTAAATTTATGATATTATATAACCCACAGATATGTAAAATGAATGAGATACTCTTTAGAGGACTGGTAATAATTATTTTTTTAAAACAGGAAAGAAACAACATAAAAATAGTCAACTCTTACTTAATGAATAGCTACATAAATAAAATTTTAATAAAATTAAAGAGTAATTTGAGGAAAAATTTTAAAATTAAGACAGGGAAATGAAAGTAAACATATCTACGACTATTCTAAAGAGCAAAATGTGAGAATCTACTGTATAAAATGTCAATTATTATTGTATTACTAGAATGAATAAGACAAGTGATATTAATGCTGGGTTTCAAGGAATAGAAGTATGAAATGTAATGTAAATTATCTCCCTAGCTATCATCTATCGATAAGTGATACAGGAGACAAAGGAGAATAGATAGAAACAGAATGATATGTTCACAATATGGAAAGCAGTAGAAATGCATGAAATATAGCTTTGAAAATCTTAAAAACAATGGCAAGCAATTACAGTGAATTTCAAAGCTTGAGATGTAACTCTGTGGTGGAGTGTTTGCCTGATGTTTGTCGGACCCTGGGTTCAATCCAAAGAACTGCCAAAAGAATAGTAACCCCAGAAAGCTCTGAACACTCCAGAAACAGCTCACAGGCTATATAAAGCTCAAGAAAAACAAAGGCCAAAAAATGAAAGCCTCAGTCCTGCTTAGGAAAAAAATAAATGTATAGCACCCTCTCAGAGTGTGGTAAACCTGGACCTTAAATCATTAATAATCCAAGAGCTAAGATAATAGGCTTGTGGTAACTTTTGGTATACACAGATCATTATGCTTAATCTATACTCACCAAGAAATCTGTTCCCATGTTATGTTCTGTCCTACATGTACTTTATGCTTATGGTAACTAGCGGGATTTCAATGCATGCTATCAAACCTCTAAAATAATTAAGTACTGACAAAAATGTTCATATAGTATTATGCCAAAATGCCTTTTAAAATCTTCATATGTATCCCTATTTTTTTTAAAAAAAATAAAGTTGTAAGAATAAAAAAAAAAGAACTGCCAAAAGAAAATAAGAGTAAGAGAGGGGGGAAGGGAGGGAGGGAGAGAGAGAGAGAGAAACAACCAGATGAGCACCAGATTCAGAAAAATGAATCCAGTTTGATTCTATTTATAATGCAAAGTATTAATAACAAAAAATTACACGGCAACATTAACTAATTCTTTACTTACTTAAAAAGGAAGCATGAATAGAGACATGGTAAGACTTGACAGCTGTGTGCTGAACATTCAGCTGTTAGTCAAGTGATTTTTCTCTGGGCTCTTCATACTGTCCCAACATTTTGTACTTTGAAAATGAAAGTGCTTTCCATCTTGAAGCTCTGATGCTAGGTCTGCTGTTAACTGGTCATGTGACCTTGGTAAACCCTAACAGCTCTCTGGATGTTTGTTTTCTCATCTGCAAAATAAATGTGTTGAACTCAGACACCTTTAAACTGCCTGGCACCATTAAAATTGCAGATTGTATTAATTTTTAAAATCTTGACTTAACAGCTTTATTGTGATCCATTACCCTGGGCAAATTTCAGTATATCTACTTGAATATGCAAACCATCAGTACAGTCCTATGACCCCCCAACAATTAGCTCAGCTCAAGGACCCAAACTAAATTCCAAGATCATGAAAGCTCTGAAAGTAAGAAGTAAGGAAGTATAGAGGGGTGTTTGTGACTCAAAGCACTTATATTCCCAAAGTTAAAGGCACACACACACACACACACACACACACACACACACACAAGCTATCATCCTATAAGAAAGTGCTTTTCATATGAATCTTTTATAGTAATCTGTATCTTCGAAGAACCCAACCCACAACCCAATTTCCTGCTCTGTTTGACACAGTTGATGGACAACTGTGATAATTCAAGAAATATGACAGGCACAAGTGTGGGTTTGCAAAGTGCAGGGCTAAATTGGTGTCATTTTTCTATTGTAGACACAAAGAAATGCTCCACACTCCAGAAAGGGACAGACTAAAGCTGAAGATTAAAATGAGTTTCCTCCGCAGCAGCCGCAGCTGGGAAGAAGCTCACCCTGTCCCCTCAAGGGATAGTTTATGCTTTCAATCCGCGTGCTTCAGATCATCGGGCATTATTTAGCTATAGATATTATGTGTAAATATGTCCATAATATAGTTTGAGGCCCCCAAGCAATGGGCACTACTCTCCCTGGGTTTTTAGACCTTCTGACACACAGGAGTCTTGTTATAAAGTATGTTTTATGTTTAAATTTCCTACATCTCTCCCTTAAACCTATGGTACCAGGAAAGCTGGGTCTCTGTAGAATTCGGTTTTAGTGGCTTTCTAGAGCCAATCATTTGCAAATACTTGTACCCAGGAGCTCATGCCATGTTTATGCCATGAAGAATGTGCCATGTTATAGTTTACAATTACGTTATAGTTTACTCTACAATTACTCAGTATGCTCTTCAAGGTACTAGAGTCGAGACACTATCCAAAGGGATAGTACAGTTGGTCCTCATCTCAATCATACTGGCTAAACCTTTTGAGAGGATATGATATGGAGTCCCCTCCCTATGCCTGGCTAAGTCCCTTCCTTATAGAGCATGTTTCAATGGTGACTTTGCTATGAGAGGAGAATTATTAGTCACCTTTCTTGGAACAGATTGCCTGACAAGAAGCAATTTAAGAATGTACAGGTTTGAGAGGCTGCAATACGTCCTGGCAGGAAAGGAATAGCAGCCTGGGAAGCAGCTGGTCACACTGTCCTTCGTCATCCAGCACAGAGACATGGAGGGTGCTCCACTCTCCTAGCCACTCACTGACATCTTGAAGCTTATGCAACATCTTGCCCATCAAAGGTTTTTGAAGGCTGGGCTTATGCCTTCTGTGGGTAGAACACTTGCCGCGAATGCATGAGGACCTGAGTTTGAATCTCCAGAACCCACGTAAAACTGGATATGGTGATATGTGGGTATAATCTTAGCACTTTGTCTACTATAGCAAGATATAGTAGATAAAGGCAGACTCCCTGGAAGGCCCCTGGCCAATTAGCCTGGTATCTGAAGTATCAGACAAGACAGAAGGCAAAGACTGACATAGAAGCTTGTCCTGTAGACATATATACCATGTTGGTACCTCCACTCACACATGTACAAACCTCTCTCTCTCTCTCTCTCTCTCTCTCTCTCTCTCTCTCTCTCTCTCTCTCTCTCTCTCTCTCTCACAGACACACACACACACACACACACACAGAGAGAGAGAGAGAGAGAGAGAGAGAGAGAGAGATTTCAAAATGTTCACCTTTTATCACATCTCTTAACAAGATGGTGTTTCAAACCCTTCAAGTCACAACAAAGGAAACAGCACCTCTATTCTTTTTTTTAAAGAATACCTTTGTTTCATGTTTGTCACAAAACATTATATCATCTGTTGCTGCAGAGCTACTCATTGAGTGCCAAGGATGAGTTTGATCTTGGAAAATACCTTGGAATAAGTCTTTTCTCTTGTTGCCATCTATCCGTGTCTCTGGGTTTTGAACTCCTACTTCTTCCAGTCATTTCTATACTGTCCCAAAGGTCAGACTCATCTCAAAAAAGACTCTCGGGTAGAACCAAAGATAAAAATATCCATTTGGTTCTAGTGTTATATCCTTTTGTGAAATTTTAAATAGAATCCAAAGTAATCCATTTCTAGTACACACACACAAACACACACACACACACACACACACACACACACACACACACACACATATACTTACATATATTTGAAATTGCAATTAATATATTAATTTGTCTTTCTGAATAAATGATCACTTTGCAACAATTTTGCCCCTAATTTTGGGTAGCCTTTGCTGTTATTATTGAATGATACACAATGAGTTATTTGGGAAAGTTTATTTAAAATTTTTGTATTATGGTAAACTGTCAAAAATACATTTTCATGATAAATCTTAATTTCATACACAAATGCCTTTTCACATGACAGCAGTATGTGATCAGTCATATTTTAATTTGTGATGATCACTTCAAAATGTATATCCATATGGAATCATCGCATTTGCATTTAAACTCACCTAAGTCTATGTTTTTTATTCATAAACTATACCCCTAAAATGAAAAATAAAATGGTTTGATAACCAGGTCACAAATGAGACAAATAACTAAAAATATTAGCATATTTTAATATTTAATAATTCTCTTTATAATTTATATTCTAAAAATTATGGAATAGTTTGCTTATCTTTTTACTCTTTGCCTAACACCTCCCAGATCTTCCTCACCCGTCTGCTCACATAATCTCCTCTTCCTTCCCTTTTTCTCTAAATAAAGAACCAAGCAAATATAAAATCTGAATATAAAAACAAACAAGAAGACCAAAACAGAAAAGCCCAAATGAAACCAAAGTTTTGCAAAGAAACATTTTGTATTGGGCCAACTGCTTCTTGGCCTGGTACCTGCTCTCGTTTCCATATCCACTGGTACTTCATTGGAGAAAATAGATTTTCCCTTGGCCAGAAAGCAGCAATTACAGCATTTCTTGATTGGGCATGGGATCCCCATCTTCTCCTTCTCAGTGCTGAGACCCCATGTGGTGTGAACGTGTACAGGTCCAAAGTGTGCTGCTATAATCTCTGTGAGCACACGTCATAGAAACAGCAGTTTTTCAGTGTTTCTGTAAAGTCATCTGTCATCACGGGCTCCTACACTCTTCCAGCCTCCTCTTCTCCATAGATCCCCAGGCCTTGAAGAGGAGATGTTTTTTAAACTGAAAACATTTTTATTTTAAAAGCCAAAATATAATTTTTTTAAAAAAATGTTTACCGATTTTTCATAAGGAAACCTGCTTAAATCTAGTAAAGTATTAATTACTTTAAGATTGTATTAAAAAATACTGAGTCACAAGTGTCACCTAAGATAATTCTCTTCTGGTATAGGTTGATTTATGAGAGTGTAAACTGTAATAAAGTATAGGTAATGCATCCATAACTCTATAAATAGACCGAAGCAGAATAGTATGAGATATCTAAAATAAATACATCACCAGAAAAGGGAGGGGACGGTACATCTATCTTTAAACCAAACAAATTCCAAAACAAAGGCATTGTAAGTTCATAATTCTTCAATCAATACACTAAAGATCAAAGGGTACAACAGACAGTGTGTTAAGCTCTCAGATACTCGAAAGAGCACACAGCCTTTTTATTTACTGTCCTTACAAGCTCTTTTTTAAATTTTTTTTATTGGATTCTCTCTGTATTTACATTTCAAATGTTATCTCCTCCCCCACACACACCTCCCCCTGTACCCCTGGTTCCCATCCATTTGTTAAAGAAATCAGGTTTAGGACTGAGAGATGCAAAGTCTCTCATACTCTGTGCATCCTCCAGTTGTGGATCTCTGTTTTAATTACCATTTATTGCAAGAAGAAGTTTCTCAGATGACGGTTTAGAGATGCTCTGATCGACGGGTATGGTAATATGTCACTAGGAGTCAGTTTACTGCTATGTTTAGCAGAATAGTAGTAGTAGCATTCCCCTACGCTCACCACCTGCCCAGCCTCAGTCTCTTGGCCATTTTACCAGTGCCAGGTGTAGGTTACATTTCATGAAGTGAGCCTTAAATCCATTGAAAGTAGTTTGTTATTCTCATAAAAGTGCTATTCTTCAAACAGATAACAAAAGCCTGCCACGGAGGCACTGGAGAAGAGAAGTGTGCATATGCTAACACTTCAGGAAAAAGTGGATGTCAAGACTCATCGTGGTATACAGAGCTGCAAGTGAACTAGCCAGTGTTTCAGAGCTCAGCTCAGTGAGTTGTCTCCCATATAAGGGACCACAGCAGACTGCTAAATATCTTCAACCACAAACATGTCAGAAACAAAAGCTAAACTGGAGTGACTGTTTCACTGAGTTCAGGCTGAGAGGCATCACTTCCGTGGCCTCTGGGTTCTTTAGGATTCTGATCTGAGCTTGTTGAGAAAGTCGCTGACCTTCCCCATGCTAAACACTCACATGTGAGTCTACGCCTCGCCACTGGTGCTGTCATGAGTCATTCTGCATCATTGACTCATCAGATGGTCAACACAGATGCTGAATGAGCGGAGAATCTGGAAAGCTACAGAGTTATTACAGTCATCTGATAAATGTTAAACATGCATTTGAATGGTGAAGAAAATTCCTTGAAGTTATCCTTGTAATTCTTCCTCAAACTCAGTTTTACCAAGATAAAGCCAACAACTATAACAGAATAGGTTAAAAGGATCACATTTATACCAAATATTTTCTTCCTTGCTTACCACTTGAATATTCAGTAGCTTAGCATAATCATGAGCAAGGCTGTTGGAATGAATGTGAATAGTTTTGCTGTGTTGGGCTTTCAAGCAAATATTCTAATTCTCTTAAATCTTCATTATAAATATTTCTCTATGCACATTATTTATTTATGCATTGGAAATATTCATCTCAATATTGGGTATACAAACATAAATATTAATGAAGTAATATAAAACCAATGTCCCTGATTACAAGTTACCTTCCCTTCCAAAGAGTCATTCATTACCTTCTTTATGCCTATAAAAATGGCTGTCATTACTGCTGGAACTGCAAACTAGAGACTGGATCTGTTGAAAAATGTGCCTTTATCCTACTAACTGGCTGTGAATGGAATTTCCAGCTTCTGATTCTGTATAAACACATCTGTGGATTTGTTTGTTCTTCCATTTGGTTTCAGTGTATTTCTTTAAACATCTCTTCATTGCCTACAGCTATGTAAAGGCAGCTGTACTCCCCAATGGATTCATTTTCAAAGTTTTATCCCTGTTGAAGAAAAACAACGATCTGATGAAAAAATTGAAGTAGATAAAATAGATAAAAGGATTTTTGTTTTAAAAATTGAACAGTAGACAGTAGGTTATCCAATAAATGTGTTCATGAGGATTCTCTTGAGAAGTTTATTTGTATTTCAAGCTATATACAACAAAATATATTAAATAAAGAAAACCAATATAATCTTTTATGACTCATAACTACAGAGGTTAAATAAGTAGAAATAGCTAGAAAACTAAACCATGATACTAATGTCACCAAATATTAACATGCTGTTATTAATAATTCAAACAAATAAATATGAGAAAATATTTCTGTAACAAATTATAGATGTAAATTAATATAAATGTTTTCAAAACTATACATCAACCAAATCCTTAGAACTATTAACAAACAAGTGATTTGGGGCAGATGATTCCATCTCTGTTTAAAGTGAGAAATGGGTGTTAGCAAGCTTACATTGACAGTAGTGAGAATCATTAGAGGGATGCACCTAAACAGATTATCAGTTGCAAAGGCATTAAATTAACTCTAGCTGGTTAATGAAGAAAGCAGAATAAAGCATGGAGGCTGCATCAGTAGGACTATAGGCACTGTAGGGACTGTAGTCAGACTGCATAGGCACTGGAGACAGACATAGCAGGGTCAGCAAGCACACAATGGTTTGCTATCAGTATCACTGGGCACAGGATATTGTCTGTCATTGGAACCTTAGGCAGTACTACCTCTAAAATTCGGACAGTCTTCTGTTAGCCTGGTTGGAATAGATCTTGTAATGGCACTGGACCATTACAAAGACTCAGCTATACATGCATACATACATACACATGCACACACACATACATACACACATATACACATACATACATATGTCTATACATAGGTTTAGTCTATGTGACAGAATCTAGATTACAAGCTTATACTTAGCCACAATAAACTTAGAGAAATAAGCTTCTAGATTCCATAGTAGGAATCTACTCACTGGATAAAATTCTGCCAAACTTAAAAGGGTATAAGCAAAAACAGGCCGTAAAGAACACAAAGTAACCATTGTAGTCTGCTGCTCAACTCTTCTTCCATTTTCTATTGTATTCAGCAGTTATAAGTTCATATATCTGGGCTAAGTTTATGTCTCCTTTATTTTATAATCTAATGTTGAATTGTGTGTGTGTGTGTGTGTGTGTGTAACATCACAACCAAAATGTTCTATGTAAAACTATAGGTGAAAAGAGGTGAACCGAGTTTTTGCACACATATTTGTCATATCTTTTATTTTTTTTCAAATCACAAAGTGACATGTGATATCCCTGATTTTTCATTTCCTATTTGCACTGCACACTTTTGTCCTTAAGGCAACGTCACAGGTGACCAGTGTCTTCACCTTTAGATGAGGTGACACTAAATCTTATCCTGAGAGGACTGAGTGTGTGGAATGCTGCCTGAATAAAGTCAGCCCAGTTTCGGAGTACCATGTACCACACTCCTGCACTACTGCTGCACACGTAAGGGCATCCTTCCCCTGCCCGTTCCTCCTTGCCTTCACTAAATAACAGTAATTCTAGTTCCCTAGGTAATGCAAACCAATTGCTCTATGAAGATCGAACGTATGACTGGCCTGTTTGGACAGTAATAAGAAGGGCAGAGTGTGCTGGTTTTCCCCGTGTGAAGAAACCACATGTGGAGTTGCAGCTGCAGCCGGATTACTCAATTAGTGTGTCTGTTTGCTTTGTTGTGACCAAATGCAAACTAAAGGCAACTCAGGGAGGAAAAGGCTCTTAAGCTTATCAATTGCAGTCCATCATCCTGGGAAACCAAGACAGGAGGATAGAGGCAGGAACTGAAACAGAGACCACAGAGGGATCCTGCTTCCTGGCTTGCTTACTCTGGCTTATCCAGAGACGCCTGGATAGGGATGACATTGATGGCAAACTATCAATCATTTATCAAGAAAATGTCCCACAGATATGCCTATAGGACAGTCTGATAGTCAGCTCCTCAATTAAGATTTCTCTTCCCAGGTTCTTAGGTATATAAATCAGCTTTCATACTGTCTCAATCTTCTGGCTTCTTGTAGAGTCCAGAGAGGTGGGTGAATGAAATGTGGTAGAAAAATTTGTTGATTTGAACATGTGTCTCTCTAGTCTTTGCATAAGCGAGCAGATGCTTATTCCATGGTGCTGAAGCTCTACAAGCAAAGCTTTCATTACTCAGTTCAGTAAGACTGGTGAAGTTTGCTAATTCCAGAGTATGTCTATCCCAACTCTAAAGCCAGTATCTGGGAAAATAACCAAGAGGTAGTTTTAAGAGCTTGCTGATGAGAAGGACTGTCAGCAAAACCTTTTACTCATTTGGCCTCCAGCAGATGCTACTCCAACTGGTGAGCCACAGGGGCAGGGAGCCACCATTCCTGTTTGTGTCAAGGATCTCAGTGTTCTCTATATTAATATCTTTCAAGGCTTTGAGAGGTATACACGCTGGGCCCTCCTGAGAGACATAGGAATCAACTGAGAAATTAATACACTTTTACAAATTAACTTTAAATTCTTGCTTTGATACACTTTTCTTTACAAAGGACAGGAGCATTCTGGAATTTTATCTTCATTTAATGAATAAAATTTGGTCTAGAAACTCGCCAGAGGCAATCTTAGCTACTTGAGTCAACACACTATAATGAGTACATCTAGCTGGCATACTCTCTCATCACTGATCAATCTGATCCCAAACAAAGCACATTCTCTCTTGCTCTAACACAGGAATCATTCCTTACACAAGCTACATTTTTGTGAATGTAAATTAGCAGAATCTTCCAAATGTCCATACCTGGAGAGCTTCTCTCAGATCACCATCTGGATACCCCTCTTTGGGTTCTGCTTGTATCTGAAAGACAGGGTCAGATACTCTCCGAGAAAGTAGCTGCTGACTTACTCAGATAAGAGGTAAAGGAATCTTACTGCTGGACAGAGGGAGATCAGAGGAATATGGAACATATCAAGTTGGCCCATTTCACCTTCTAGATTTGCCAATTGGTATCCCCCTTTAAAAAAGTGTCTCCTTGTACAAAGCTTAAGTGCAAGTGGATCAAAGATCTCCACATTAAACCAGGTACACTGAAACTATTAGATGATAAAGTAGGGAAAACCTTAGAACACATAGGCACAGGAGAAAATTTCCTGAACAAAAAACCAATGGCTCGTGCTCTAAGGCCAAATATCAACAAATGGGACTTAATGAGATTGCAAAGTTTCTGTAAGGCTAAGGACACTGTCAAGAAAACAAAATGGCAGTCAACAGATTGGGAAAGGATCTTTACCAACCCCACATCTGATAGAGGCCTAATATTCAAGGTATACAAAGAACCCAAGAAGTTATAAACCAGAGAATCAAACAACCCTATTTAAAAATGGGATACAGAGCTAAACAAAACGTTCTCAGTTAAAAAATATCGAATGGCTGAGAAACAGCTAAGGAAGTACTCGACATTATTAGCCATCAGGGAAATTCAAATCAAAACAACCCTGAGATTCCACCTCACACCAACCAGAATGGCTAAGATCAAAAATTCAGATGACAGCAGATGCTGGCAAGGATGCAGAGAAAGAGAAACACACCTCCTTTGTTGGTGGGATTGCAATCTGGCACAACCACTCTGGACATCAGTCTGGTGGTTCCTCAGAAAATTGGAAATAGTACTACCTGAGGACTCAGCTATACCACTTTTGAGGATATACCCAAAATATGCTCCAATATACAACAAAAACAGATGCACCACAATGTTCATAGCAGCCCTATTTATAACAGCCAGAAGCTGGAAAGAACCCAGATGTCCTTCAGTAGATGAATGGATACAAAAATTGTGGTACATTTACACAATGGAGTACTACTCAGCCACCAGAAACAATGACTTTATGAAATTCTTAAGAAAATGGATGCATCTAGAGAATATCATCCTGAGTGAGATAACCCAGTCACAAAAGAACAGACATAATATGCAGTCAGTGATAATGGGATACTAACCCCAGAAAGCTCTGAACACCCCAGAAACAACTCACAGACTATATGAAGTTCAAGAAAAACAAAGGCCAAATAAAGAAAGAAAATGAAAAAACATTATACTTAATCTTTACATACCAAGAAAACTTTGACTATTTCCAGGTTACATCTTGTTTCACATGTACTTTATGTTCATTGTAACTAGTAGGATTTTAATGCATACTATCAAACCTTTAAAAAAAATCAAGTACTGACAAAAGTGTATTCATATACTTTTATGCAAAAATGCTTTTAAAATCTGTACATTTATCTTTGCTTTTTAAAATAAAGTTGTTCAATTTAATAAAAAAAAACAGTGTCTTGTAAGAATGTTGATTTTATCTGTTGTGCAAAATCTGGTCATTATTATGTTCCAAATCCTGTGGTACCAGAGACAAATATTTCTTCCAATGGAATGATGAAGCCATCTGCCCTCCTCTGTAGGCTCCAGTCAAAACCTCTGGTTTCCTAATTTTCTTTTTTTCTGAGTTCTCTAGCATACTTAGAAGTAACCTCATTTTCTTTATTCCCATGACTGCCCATTGCAACAACTACCTTCCAGCCAAGTCTATCAATATTTTACTCCAGGTGAAATAACTCTATTGATTAGTTATCTCCCTATTTGACCACCACGTGTCACAGTCTATTTGACTTCTATTTGTCAGTGACAGTGGTGCTGTTATTGTCTTGACATCTGTTCAAATTGAAGGCCCAATTCCAGATTTCCATCAAATTCTGTATGCCAATAAGGGAGAGACGGTGTTACTAAAATTAAATATTCTGAAACAGAAGTTATGTCTTACAGGATATTGAGAGCAGTAGAAATGAAAGTCACTATGAAAGAAGTGATCTGAAAGCAGTTATTGATCATTCTGTCCTGATGTGATGCTGCTGGGGGAAAAGCCAGCAATGGTATGGGAGCCTAAGAGCCTCACTCACCAAGTCACCCGAAAGTAACTGCAACGTGGGAAACTCTGGAGCCATCTATGTTGCTTCCCACCACCTGCCCCCTGCATGCTAATGTCAGGGGGTAAATATGGAAGTCACCGTGGCTACACTCAGTGCAGAATAGGGGGAAGCCGATGTTTAGTGGGAGCCAAGCCAACTGATCTGGCCGCAACACCTCACTTTCACAGTTTCTAGAACACTCAAATCTTCCATTCATCTCAGTCAAAGAATTTCTCAACTATTCTCATTTCAAAATTTGAACCCAGGATTTGGAAAGGATTGGCAATAGATACACCAATTTAAAGACAGACACTGGAGCCCATCACAGAAAGTCCAGTGATTAGTGGTAGGACCGAGACCAGGGGAGTGTTCAGAATTCACAGCGCCATGACAGCCCTCACGGCGATCTTCACCTAAATTTACAGTACTCATGTCGCTGCAAATCTTGAGCACTTGATTTAATATGATTCCGAGGTAGGCATGTTCACAGCAATCCACAGCGTTGTCTCAAATCCTCTCTGAGATTAAGTCATGGTTCTTCCTGACCCACCAGCCTCCTACCTTGAACAACGAAGGACAAATGCAAGCTCTGCAGACATGTAGATCTCCATCTGTCAATTCTGTATGGCAATATATATATATATATGTGTGTGTGTGTGTGTGTGTTGTGTGTGTATGTGTGTGTGTGTATGTATGTATGTGTATGTGTATGTGTACACGTATATGTATGTGTATGTGTATATTATATGTAAATGTTTATGTATATGTATGTGTATGTATATGATGTATATGTATAGGTATAGGTGTAGGTGTAGGTGTAGGTGTAGGTGTAGGTGTAGGTGTAGGTGTAGGTGTATGTATATGTATATGTATATGTATATGTATATGTATATGTATATGTATATGTATATGTATATGTATATAGCAATTGACTCTAGAGAGTGACTGCTTTTGCTGTTCCATTTTTGTATCAGGAATGAACTCTAAAGGATATCTACTTGTCTCTTAATATGCTTCTTACTTTACAGATCTCTGAGGCAACTTTGCTGAAAATGTTTATGATTCAAAAGTTCCCAAATTTTCTTGATGGTCAGTGTGTTTGATCTCAAGTTTGATCTCAAAGTAATTTACTAATGATGTATGTCATTTATAGAGAATTTCACAACAGCTGTGAGAATGTCTTAGCATTCATATATATATATATGAATATTTAGCATTCATATACATATGTCATAACAAAACTTGTTAGTTCATACAACTGTCTTTTTCACACATTATTCTAGAACACTTGCACTCAAACAACTGCCACAATTCCAGATGTAAAAAGCTATCAACTTTCAAAAACAAAATAAAGAACAAAAACCACACACACACACACACACACACACACACAAACACACACAAAGAGCAAATTACTGATGGTCTGAGCCACATTAAGTAAGTAGTTTTCACAGTATCCAATAGCTTCTAAAATTACTATGTCACCTCAAATCCAAATTTAGAAAAAAAAATGTTCTTCCATTGTCCTCTACATCAAAATTTCTCACAAGATACAATGAATGAAGCTTTACTTAGTACAAAGGGGAGTTATCCCAAAGGGAAATGTCAAAAAATCTTACACTCTATCCATGATTACCCCAAAAGTAACTTACTTAGAGAGATGTCCTGTTGTGGCTAGAGTACTTATTATGATTCAGAGACTGTCCCATGCATGTTACAAATGTTAACTGGTTCAGTGTTCATTACACAAGAAGACAAGTACTATTATCATTCTTAATTCACAGAGAAAGACACAAAGACACATTTCAGGACTTGTTTCTGATACATGACCAAAACAATTCTCAAGCAGGAAAGCTGAGACTTCTGACTCTAAAAGCCAAACATTAACAATCGCATCATCATGGTGTTTCTTTATAAGGAAGGTATGTCTATCCATGCCTGTAACACTAGTGCCATTGGAATTACAAGCTGCCATGAAAAAGAAGATGGAGAGAATTCAGATATCTATAAGGGAAGGTAAGTAGGACTCACTGATGGGATTCAATGATTATAAGAATGCTCAAAACATTGAATATTATGGAAAAGTAATAAATTAATTCAATAGCACATAACACTATCTTAGACGAATGCATTTGATGTGAACTATTCTCTGTAACAATTGTTGCCAACAATAAATCACAGAAAAACTTGTTAATTTATTAGTAATTACATTCAACATGTATCAATACAGTGTTACATATTGATAGATGAAAATTAACACAGTGATATATTAATTAATTCATTGTTTCTCTTCTTATTATAGTGAGCCCACATCATCCATGCTTACTCATGCTCTTACCTGTAAAAAAAAAAAAAAAAAAAAAAAAACTATCTTCTGTTTCTAACTAGCACATGGGAATATAGGATTCATATTTCTTTCAGTAACACTTACCAAGCCTATACTGTCAAAGACTCACAAGAGATAAAAATATACCACATGCGTTTGGAGAAGGAAAAATGGCTCTCTCTCCCCCGCATGGTGATTTCCTCTCCTTCACACTTTTTAAAATGTCTAAATAGAGGCTTAAATAACATCTCGGGGCATCATTTCTCACATCGGAAGTCCGTGACATATGTTTGTGCTCCCCTTTTCTCCACAGGGAGAGAGATTGGCCTCAGGTATGCTTTTAGACAAAGGAGATGATCCTAATTTTTTTACATTTATTCATTAATTTATTTACTTTACAGTTTGATTGGAACTTCTGCTTCCTCTTCTCCTCTCAGTCTCTTCTTCTCCCCTCTCCTCTGCCTTTGCTCCCTCCCTTTTCCTCAGAATATCATCCCACCTTGGCATATCAAATTGTTCTATGACTGGGCTCATCTTTTTCTATTGAGGCTAGACAAGGCCGTGTTTAGTTAGGGGAAAGGCATCCAAAGGCAAGCAACTGAGTCAAAGGCAGCCTCTGCTCCTGCTATTAGAAGCTCCATGTAAGGGCCAAGTTGTACATCTGTTACATTCATGCAGGGGGACTAGGTCTATCCCATACATGCTCTCTGGCTGGTGGTTCAGTCTCTGTGATCCTCTATGGATTATGGAGTTTTAACATACCTTTACCATTGAGGGCTCCGTTCTAATAAAATGTCTACCTGAAAGAGCAGGAACACTACAATGCCTACATATATTTATGTGTACATTTATGTTGAGCAACCAAAATAAATTGATGGGATATGGGGAAAATGCCTTTTATTGTAAGGTTTTGAAGAACTACTCCGTGTTAGTAATCAGATCAGACGTTTAATAGACTTGGCATTCTGTCACAGCAGGGGCAGCAGTAAGTCCCCATGATAGGACCAACTCCTCAGATCCATTTGAGTTTTCCATATCTTATGTCTCATTTTTATCTATTTAGTGAATATCCATGTTTTGGCAGCATACATGTTTGTGTGTACACCACGCACATGCCTGGTGCTCTTGAGAGTTAGAAAAGCTTGTCAGATTTGCTAGAACAGGAGCCATCCTGTGGGTGTTCGAAGCCATACTGAGGCCCTCTGCAGGAGCTGTCAGTGCTCCAAACCACTAAGCCACCTCTTTAGCCACCAGAGATCTTATAGTTTAATATCAGGTAGAATATTATCAATTTCAAAATGTTTTCATACCTCCTCAATCGCCATTAATTAATTGAACATCCAAAAACTAAGTCCTTAACATTGACCGTAAAACTCACTGAGATGGCTCAGCCATTAAAGGTTAGGCTCACAAAAACAACAACAAAAAAAACAAAAACAAACAAAAAAAACTCACTGAGAACATTATATAACTGAAAATACAATACATATTTTTTTAATAACCCAACTATTTATGGAGGTCTTCTTTCTTTGGAATGATGATAAGGTGGTGATTCAACTCATCCTATGATATTTTTTTAAAAGGCAAATATTTTTTTCTTTCTCTTGTCCAAGAACAGGAGATCCATGTGTAGCATTAAAATACCTGGTCACACAGCTCCTGGGTGACATCGTCAACCAAAGCTCCAGATCTTCTCCCATCCTACCTCTGGTTATGCTTCTACCTCCTGCCTCTTCCCACAAAACCCATGGTCACATGACTCTCTTAGCCTCTCAGATCCTCCTAGATAGCACTGTCTCCTCAAATCCACACCTACTTCTCTTGTTCTCTCAGGGTTTGATCACTTCCTTCCCCATTTCCTGTGCCAGTACCATTCTGTGATTGAAATGGCTCCCTCTGAGATCCACTGTCTGCTGTATTTAATTATTCTTAACAGTTTATTTCTCAAGGGGATAGCATTCCTGTAAGTTATACCTCGGGGATAATTGTAACCCAATGGGGGATGCGTGCAACTCCATGTGGCCTCCCCTGGTTTTTCTGAGTTTGTTGTATTTATATTCGATGTCATATTTAAATGTAAGATTTCTCGTCTTATAAAACTTTAACTCAAGTTAAAGAATGCAAGAAGCCAGCCTCAGCTGGTCTTATGTGCCAGAAAGCTTCACCCATAATCTCAGTGAAGTGTGTAACTCCCTCATGTAAAGCCTGGTGAAAATAACTTTGAAGAAAAGCAGCTCCCTGCCCTCCAACTCCCCGAGCACTCAACCACAGCACTTCCGGATGCTCTGATTCAAGCTTCTCTTGAACTTTACTCCAGGCAGGGGGTTATAGTGACAGTTGGAGTCCCTTTTTACATTCTTCTCTCCACACACACAAGCTGAGTCGATTCCTGAGAATGCAAAGCTTTTGTGTTCTCCCCAGAAGATGTGACATTAAATGTCGGAAGCCAATAAGAGGAGGAAGCTGTGTAGGAGTCAGATGTGAGACCTTGAAGGAATCCATGAGGGGAAAAAATATGTCTGAGAAAAGAATGGAGATGGCACAATGTATTCGGCAACTTTTTACTGTCAGCACACTATTGAAATGGCATAATTTAATATGTAGAGGCAAAGTCTGTAAAAGTGTGCACTCACTCCTTGCTTTGTTATAGTTTGTCCACACCATGTCCAAGAGTCTATTGAGTGCTGGGAAGTGGGCTGACACTTTGCTCCCTAATTGCTGGTTAATCACGTTACTCAGCAAAAGAAGAAGCGCAAAGATCCTGATGGCATGACCTTCATATAGAGGGTGCACTAAGAAATGGCTTTTTGTGAGGAAGGCACCCTGGTCAGAGTGTTTTCTTTCCGTTGGGACAAGTGTTTTGGAGGAAAATACATTAAAGCCATCCAACAGAATGAAAAGATAAGGCTGTGTGTTGGTAGTTGATTGGTTTTTTTTTTTTTTTTTTTTAAAAGAAAGGAGCTAAGAGCGGGAAAGAACAGTAAAAGGAAAGAAGGAAAATTAAACCATAGGAAATTCTAAAGAGATTTTATCTCTTTAAAAAAAAGATTTACTTCTTTTATGCATATGGCTGTTTAGTTTGCATAAATATAACCATACCACATATATACAGAACCAACAGATGTCAAAACAGGGTGGTAGTTCCCCTGATATGGGTACAGAACCCACCAAAGTCCGAAGAGGGTGACAGATCCCCTGAGCCCCTGGATCTGGACTTAAGGATTGTTGTGATTCCCCATGTGGGTGGTTGGAACTGAACACAGGTCCTCTGTATGAGCAGCAAGACTTTTAACCACTCTGAAATGTTTGCAATAGCAAGAATTCTGTTTTAAGCAATGCACTTCTGACAATAGTTTTAAACTAATGCTTTCAAGTAACTCGTCCTATGAATGTTTATATATATGCTCCAACTGTGGTAAAGGCAAAACCTGCTCTGAAACTTCTGAGAAGCTTGTCAGCTTTCCCACATGGCTCCTGTCTGTAGTCGCCAGAGAGATGGGCATGGGAGAAGAGCCTGGACTGCTCACTGAAGCAGGATAGTGCAGACATGTTGGAAATAGGAGAACTACAGAAACTGGCAGAAAAGCTCTGCTGTGAAAGGGTAATAAATACATTAACTTATTTGGTCAGGGAAAGCTGGAGGAGAACCTGGCAGTGGGGGTCCTTCACCCACTGTTCACACGTCCTTAATCTATATATCTGTCCACTCACACATCCCTAATCTATGTATCCATTCACCAACTGATTTAAGAAGCTTGTGTTGAAAGCTTTCAATCCATCAGATCTTGGTAGGGCAATGCCGAATGGAGAAAACTCGACAACTGTTTTTTCTTAAATGGTACAATTCTGCATTTGTTCTAAGAGAGATCTCAGATAAGCCATACATCTGGGTTTGTAGCTAAATGGCAGAGGGTAGCAGGCATTTGACAAACCCTCAGAAATACTAATTGGACTTGTGCCACTGAGATTGTAACAAATTGATACCATAGCACGTATACTGTCATGAATTATAACTAGCCTCCCTCATACATATTTCAAGAGCCATTCTTTAACTGAAAAGACAAAATGAAAAGCAGAAGCAATTTTAGAAAACAATAATTCTTGTGCTAGAAAATACATAGAGGGCTCATTTCTTCTTCAGACTTAGGCACATAAACGTTGTTGATGAAGAATCACCAACCTGTGTTTGCGAGCCCTTGGCAATTTATATTTTAAATGTTGATTTTTCAGAATAAATGCAAATGTGAGAAGCTTTAAAAAATCGTGAATAAACAAATTGAGGAACTTTTTTTTTTTTTTAATAAACATTCAGGTTGTCATGACACCCCATACACACTGTTTTTCAGCCGTGCTGCCTCTCTGAGGGACTTAAGCCCATCTCTCATGTTAAGCATTTTTATAAACTTCAGTGGAAATGCTCTTAAGACTGCATTCATAGAGTGAAGAGTACAATCTAAGGCCAGAAAGGGCTCACTGGAGCTGAAGTCCCCGTAGTAGAAACAAATATGGCCACTCTAGAAACACCCTCAACTTCTATTTTACTTGGTTTCTAGCTATTTACCCAGCCATAGTTCCCGTACATCTTGTATTCCTTCATGTTGATGTCCTTCTTCCCCTTTCTTCTCCTGAAATTTGTCCCCCTCCCTTCACATCTAATTTCACATTTCATTCTTCCTTTGAGACCTAATTTGGGTGCCATCAATCCTGAAGCCAGGGACTGATCCTGATATGGTTAATAGAAATTTCTTTGCCATCTTGCATAGATGGTGTACTTTTATCTCTATTTTGACACTGTCTACACTGTTCTGATGCTTGGTCAAGCACCAGCTGCTTTTGCTCATGAAGATTCTTCCAGCAAGCAGGTGATGTGAAGCAAGGAAACACTGGGCCCAACACTTACACTTCCGTTTAGAAAATGGAAGTGCCTTTTATGCTTAAAGGTGGTTAAACCTGGCCTCTCTCCACCTTCCTCCTCTTGAAAACTTGCCTTTAGGATGCAAAAGGAATGGTAAATCTAAGACCAAAAGGCCATTTTTCCTAGCCTTAAGCAATTCACTTTCACTTGAAATAAAATCATAATAATTGGACTATTTAAACCACACCTGACATAGGAAATGAAGGTTGGACAGAAATGCACTTTGTTTGTTTTTTGTTTTCTCGTTTGTTTTTAACTGGATTCTAAGGCTGCTGGCCTTATCTGATGAACTGCCCAATATTGCTGCTCTAATCTAGAGCCAAAGAGTGGGGTTGAGGCTCTTCTCTTTGTTGAGCGCCAATTTAATTAGTAGTTGTCTCCAGGAATTGTGAATTAATGTTCAGATATCTATCAGACTGACATTATGCAGAGGAGTTTTCAAGAAAAATCACTATTTTCTGTTGAAGATGACATTCGGAAGGAATAATAGCTAAGACTGTGCAGAAACTAGCTGTGTTCACCTGCTTTGTTCCCTCAACATTCCAATATGAATCCTACTTTTAATTGCTATTCCCCTATCTCCTTAGCTCCAAATCTATTCCTAGCACAGCTCCAGAGTAAATTCAAAATCCCCAAGCAATGGGAAACCACTATACTAGCTTGTTTAAAGCCCCCCTCTCCTGTGATGGGGCTGATCCAGGATAGGCTCTTCTCCAGCTGATCTCACCACCATACCTCTTCTCAGAGCCACCCCAGCCTCACAAACTCCTTGCTGTCCCTCCAGCTTGGCGGTTGTGTCTCCTTGTCAAACAAAGCTATGTATCAGCAGGCTCCAGTGCTTCAGTGACATCGTTCCAAAGAGATCACCATTCAAGAATCACCCCAGTTCTTCTGACTCCACTCTATTTCTCCTCTAACCACCCCCCAAACCTAACATCCTCTTGGACACTTGATTGCATATTTTCTCGTGACTTTGTTTATTTTGCTTGGTTATGGTTCTGATTTGTTTCTCACTCTGAGTGAGCTCCACCAGTACTGACATTTTGTCTGTCTCGTTCCTTTGAATTCCCAGTGTGAGAACAGCATCTGACATGAGGTAGGCACTCAGCAAATATTCATGAAGAAGCTAGTGTACTGAGTGACTATGAAACTGTGCTGCATGGGGGTTTGGAGAATGCACCCAAAGACACACAGTAAGAAGAGTCTGAAATGGGATTTAACAGATTCTAGATAGTACAGGAAAGTTTCAGCTCAAATTCTACACAAGTCTTCTTTTGTCAATATGGTGTTCCAGAAGTGAAGGATCTAAACAATTTTATGTAGTTTTTCTGCGCAGAAAAATGCAGAAAGAAAAGTCATCACAGGATTCCTTTTCTCATAATGTTTACTTGCTTGTTCTCCTTAATTATTTTCTTTTGGTTCTTCCATTTTTTAGAAAAAAAAATCCTGATATCCTGATTTATATTTTGGTTTTTAACCTAGCCTTTAACAACTGATCCATGTTTCCAGCTCAAATATATTTCTTTATAGTGTGCTTTTAATAACCTTAAGGCATCTTTTTTTTCATTCAGATAAAAGACAGAAAAGTTTTGTTTTGTTCTTCAAAGTATGTGTGTCACTGCTGAACAATAAATGAGTTGCTAATGAAATATGGAGGCCTGCCCACATAGAGCTGAGCACCCAGGTACACGCTCCCACCTGAGCCCACGTGTGACTTCCCACTTTCTCTCCACTGAACAGCTGAATATCTGGGGAGACCTCCAGGAAGTACCAGGGCACAGGTATAGCTATGCTGCCTGAAAACAAACAGTTCTGGCCTGCATCTGTGCCCAGAGCCAGAGCCAGCCTGCTGCCATGGAAACTCACAGCCTGGTTTCAGAGAGCTGAACACATAGGAGCAATCTCCCTCCTGAGCCCATGGGCCCGCAGGCCCACAGGAGAGACAACCTCCAGTTAGAGACAACAAGATCAACTAGCATCACAGATAAGAGGCAGCACAAAAACCTAAACAACTGAAACCAAGACAACCTGCCAACATCAGAAAACAGTTTTCCTGACACAGAAAAGAGTAAAAATCCTGACACCAAAAAATAAAAAACAAGATTTGGACTTAAAACCATACCTCATGTTGATGATGGAGGTCCTCGAGAAGCATATGAATAACTCCCTTAAAAAAATACAGGAGAACACAGAAAAACAAGTAGAAGCCCTTAAAGAGGAAACACAAAATCATGTAAAAAGCTATAGGAAAACAACCAAACAGAAGGAATTGAACAAAACCATCCAGGTTCTAAAAAATGGAAATAGAAACGATACCAAAGTTACAAGAAGAGACAACCCTGGAGATAGAAAACCTAGAAAAAAGATCAGGAGTCATAGACACAAGCATCTCCAACAGAATAAAATAGATAGAAGAGAGAATATTAGTGCACAAGATACCATAGAAAACATTGAAACAACAGTCAGAGAAAATGCAGAAATCAAAAAGCTCCTAACCCAAAACATCCAGGAAATCCAGGACACAAGGAAAAGACCAAACCTAAGGATAATAGGTATAGAAGAGAGTGAATATTCCAAAGTAAAAGTCACACTAAATATCTTCAACAAGTTATAGAAGAAAGTTTCCCTAACCTAAAGAAAGAGATCACCATGAACATACAAGAAGCCACAAAACTCCAAATAGATTGAACCAGAAAAGAAATTCCTCCTGACACATAATAGTCAAAACACCAATGTTCAAAACAATAAAAAATTACTAAAGGTAGTAAGGGAAAAAGCAAGTAACATATACAGGCAGACTGATCAGAATTACTCCAGATTTCTGAAAAGAGATTATAAAAGCAAGAAGATCCTAGACAGACATCATACAGACTCCAAGAGAACACAACTGCCAGCCCAGGTTACTATATCCAGCAAAACTCTCAATTACCATACATGGAGAAACTAAGATTTTCCATGACAGAACCAAATTTACACAATATCTGTCCAAAAACCAAGCCCTACAAAGAATAACAGATGGTTTGTGTTGGAATAAAGCTCCAACACAGGAAGGGAAACTACACCCCAGAAAAAGCAAAAGAAAAAAAAATATTCTTGCAACAAACCCCAAAAAAGAAAAGCACACAAATATATTTCTACCTCTTACAACATAAATAACAGGAAACAATAATCACTATTTCTTAATATCTCTTAACACCAATAGGCTCAATTCTCCAATAAAAAGACATAGACTATTTGACTGGATATGTATTCAGGATCCAGCATTTTGCTGCATACAACAAAAACAGACACTACCTCAGACTAAAAGGCTGAGAAAAAACTATCCAAGCAAATGGTCCAAAGAAATAAGCTAGAGTAACCATTCTAATATCGAATAAAATTGATTTTTAACCAGAAGTTATCAAAAAAGATAAGGAAGGACAGTTTTTACTCATCACAGAAAAAAAATCTATCAAGATAAATGCTCCATCCTGAACACCTATGCTCCAAATACAAGGGCACTCACATTCATAAAGAAGCTCCACTAAAGCTCAAAGCATATATTGCACCATACACAATAGTAGTGGGAAACTTCAGCACCTCACTCTCATCAACAAACAGATTATGGAAGCAGAAACTAAACAGAGACACAGTGAAACTAACAGAAGTTATGAAGCAAATGGATTTGACAGACATGTATAGAACATTTCATCCTAAAACAAATATATATATATATATATAACTTCTCAGAACCTCATGGTATCTTCTCCAAAATTGACCATGTAGTCAGTCATAAAACAGGCCTTGACAGATAAAAGAACATCACAATAATCCTATGCATTCTATCAGATCACCATGGACTAAGGCTGGTCTTCAATAACAAGGAAAACAGCTAAAAATCCACATACACGTGGAAACTGAATGATGCTTTCCACAATAATAACTTGGTCAAGAAAGAAATAAAGAAAAAAATTAAATTTTTTATAATTTAATGAAAATTATAACACAACATACCCAAATTTATGGTATACAATGAAAGCAGTGCTAAGAGGAAAACTCATAGCTCTGAGTGCCTCCAAAAAGAAACTAGAGAGAGCACACACTAGCTGCTTGACAGCATATCTGAAAGCTCTAGAACAAAAAGAAGCAGATACATATAAAAAGAGTAGACCTGGAAATAATCAAACTAAGAGCTGAAATCAACCAATAAGAAACAACAACAACTACAAAAAAAAATCTGTACAATGAATCATCAAAACCAGAAAAAGCTCATTCTTTGATAAAATAAACAAGATGGATAGGCCCTTAACCAGACTAAATAGAGTGTGCACAAAGAGTATCTAAATTAACAAAATCAGAAATGAAAGCTGAGAGATAACAACAGAAACTGAGGAAATTCAAGAAATCATTAGATCCTACCACAAAAGTCTATACTCAACAAAACTAGAAAATCTAGAGGAAATGAACAGTTTTCTAGATAGATACCAGGTACCAAAGTTAAATCAGGAGCAGATAAACCATCTAAAGAGTCTCATAATTCCTAAAGAAACACACACAGTCATCAAAAGCCTCCCAAACCAAATAAATAAATAAATAAATAATAAAAAATTTAAAAATGGGTTCAGTGCAGAATTCTCTCAGACCTTCATAGAAGACCTAATACCAATACTCTCCAAACTATTCCACAAAATATAAAAAGGAGTATTATCCAACTCATTTTTGAAGCCACAGTTACACTCATACCTAAACAACACAAAGACCCTACAAAGCAAAAGAACTTCAGACCAATTTCCTTCATGAACCTCGATGCAAAAATACTCAATAAAATTCTTGCAAAATGAATCCAAGAACACATCAAAATGATCTTTCACCATGATTAATTAGGTTTTAATAGCAGGGATGCAGGGGTGGTTCAATATAGGGAAATCCATCAATGTAATCCACTATATAAACAAACCAAAAAATAATAATAATCATCTCATTGGATGCTGAAAAAGCATTGGACAAAATTCAACACCCACTCATGCTAAAAGTCTTAGAAAATCAGGAATTCAAAGCCCATACCTAAACATAGTAAAAGTAATGTACAACAAACCAGTAGCCAACATCAAACTAAATGGTGAGAAACTTAAAGCAACCCCACTAAAATCAGGGATTGAACAAGGCTGACTACTCTCCCCTGCATATTAAATAGTACTGGAAGTCCTAGCAATTAGAAATTAGACAGCAAAAGGAAGTCAAGCAGATACAAATTGGAAAGGAAGAAGTCTAAATATCACTATTTTCAGATGATGTGATATTATACTTAATTGACTCCTAAACTCTACCAGAGAACTCCAACAGCTGATAAACAACTTTAGCAAAGTGACTGGATATAATATAAACTGAAACAAATCAAGTTTATCTTCTACTCAAAGGATAAACAGACTGAGAAAGAAATTGGGGAATCAATGCCCTTCACAATAGTCACACATAATATTAAATACCTTGATGTGACATTAACCAAGCAAGTTAAGGATCTGTATGGCAAGATCTTCAAGTCTCTGCAGAAGGAAATTGAACATCTGAGAGGATGCAAAGATCTCCCATGCTCATGTATTGAAAGGATCAACATAGTAAAAATGGCTATCTTGCCAAAAGCAATCTACAGATTCAACGCAATCCCCATCAAAATTCCAACTCAGTTCTTAATAGAGTTAGAAAGAGCAATACGTAAATTCATTTTTAGAATAACAAACAATGAAAGATATCAAAAACTATTCTCAACAATAAAAAAACTTCCAGGGAAATCACTATCCCTGACCTCAAGCTATATGGCAGATCAATCGTGATAAAAAAAACAGCATCTTATTGGTACAGAGACAGGCAGGCAGATCAATGAAACAGAACTGAAGGCTCAGAAATGAACCCACACACTTATGGTCACTTGATCTTTGACAAAGAAGATAAAAACATTCAATGGAAAAAGGACAGCCTCTTCAACATATGGTGTTGGTTCAACTGGCAGTCAGTATGCAGAAGAAAGAAAGCAAATCAATCCTTTTCTATCTCCTTGTACAAAGCTCAAGTACAAGTGGATCAAAGATCTCCACATAAAACCAGGTGCTCATAGATGGGCAATATTTCTATTATAACTTTGAGTACTTGGGTTACATTGATCTTTCAAAGCCTTAGTTGTCATGTTAATAAGTGATAAATAAAAATTGTATTTTCATCCCAGAGTTTGCATGATGATCAACAAAAGAAGAGAGCCAAGCAGAGGGCACAGCCTGATGAAAAAGCAAGAAAATTGTCACTATTTCTACTGTTCCTAGTATTGATGTGGCTCCTTGGGCAATTGATATCAATGGCTTGTACTTCTCTTGAAGAGGAATTAAGGCTTCAGCTATAAATTGAAGTTCTTGGAGTGGGGTACAACTATGTTAAAAGACTCTACAAGGCAGATTAACCTAATAGAATTTTTTCATTAGTTTATTTATTCATTTATTTTACATTCTGATTTCTGCCTCCCCCACCCCAGTCCTGTCTCATAGAGCCCCTCCCCACATTTCTCTCCCCCACTTCTCTGAGAGGGTAGAGCCTCACCGCTGGGTAATTCCAGACTCTGGCACATCAAGTCTCTGCAGGGCTTGGCACATTCTCTTCCATTGAAGCCAGACAAGGTAGCCCAGTTGGGGAGCAGGATCCATAAACAGGTGACAGATTTAGGGACAGCCCACATTCCAGTTGTTAGGGGAACTGCATGAAGACCAAGCTAAACATCTGCTACCTATGTGCAGGATCCCTAGGTATGGACCATGTAGGCTTTTTGGTTGATGGTTCACTCTCTAAGAGCTCCTAATGGTCCACATTAGTTGACTCTGTTGGTCTTCTTGTGGAGTTTCTATGCATCCTGCTTGCACTGGCTAGTTTTATTTCAACTTGACACAAGTTAGAGTCATTTGGGGAGGGAAACAACCATTGAGAAGGTGATGCCACTAGATTAGTCTGAGGGCAAACCTGTAGAAAATTTTCTTGATTGACAAGTGCTGTGGAAGTATCCATCTTACTGTGTGGGTGGTGCCATCCCCGGGCTAGTGGTCCTGTGTTCTATAAGAAAGCAGGCTGAGTAAGCCTTGAAAGTATATGATTAAGCAGTACTCTTTCATGGCCTTGGCATCCGGTCCTACTTGCAGGTTTCTGCCCTGGCCTCTTCTGATGATGACCTATAAACTGTAAGCTGAAAAACAAACCCTTTCCTCATTAAGTTGATTTTTTTTTTTTGTGGTGTTTTATCATAGCAATAAAAGCCCTAAAAACTTGCCCTACCAAATTTCCACAAGATCAGTGTTCCTAACCATGTCTCAATGTCAGTAATAAGAATAATTTTTTATAAATAAGATCATGTTTTAAATGATAGTCATTTCAAATGCTTCCCCTCTGATAAAATTCTTATGACCATGTAGAACCCAGCACAAGGGGAATGGCTAGCTGAAACCAAGAGTCTGGTTGTGCTGACAGCGGGCTGCACAGCCTCTGAAATATCCTTTGCCTATCAGTTTAACCACCTGGAAAAACAGTGGCAAGATTACCCATAAGCTTCTTTCCAATTTTAACACTCTATCATTGATCTTTCTGCAAGAACAAGAAGTTAATATTAAAGCGAATCTTTTTTTCATCTCATTTTCAAGATATCTTTCAAATCCATTTGTTTAAAGTAAGCTAAGCTGTGCCTTAATTATGTGATCTAAGCTCCAGAAGCTTGAATTTACAAAGAACAGGGCAGTGCTGTGGGCTGGTAATAAGGAAAAGCAAAGATACATTGTGTATGGTTTTATTTACAGAAACAGAGTGTAGAGTAATTTAATTTACATAGCTACAGATCTGGCTGCTCTTTAGAAATACAGTCTTTATAGCAAAGTCTCGCCCGGTGAAATGTTAATGTTTCCCTAACACAACAAAATATAACTATTAAAAATCATAACCATGACTTACTTAATCCTTATTGTTCTCCATGCACTCCTCTGTGTTTGCTGATGTAACTTCACATTACACTCACAGCAGTCCCTATAACGGAGACATCTTGCACATGCACGCACACGCTGAGAATTAGACCCCCAACATCAATAGCTAATACATGATAGAAACCACACTACATGCCAAGTCTATCATCCCATGACATATTGCCCATTCTGTTATCTATGGATAGTTGGTTTTAAGTATATATGCGCCACTTGCCTATTAGCTTCAGTGTTCTAAAGGATGTGCATCATATGGCTTAGAGCACTGAAACTCAGCTGGGATGGGAGAGGAGCTGGAATAATATTTATGTGCCTAGTACATATGTAACATGAATCTGTCACTGTTACGCATTTTATATATAATTTAAATATGGGGCTAAATGTCTCTTCCCTCTGTGTAGTCTTCCACTAACTCTTAACTTGCATGAGAAATATGATGGGAGAACCCAAGTTGACATCAACAGAAAAGAGATAGTGACAATCTCCTAAAATACTCCCTACATTCCTCATACTGCTATTTGCTAATTTTGGAAGAATCAATCCTAAGTCTCTTGATTCTAGTTTGCTAGTAGAAAGAAAACACCATTGGACCTCAATTCAAATTACTTCCTCATAATTAAAAATCCATTTACTCATAATCTTATTGATTCTTCCTGTGGCTAACATAAATGTAGAATAATAAAGTATTATTTTATAGAAAATTGTTCATCCAGATAATTGCCTCCAGGATAACACTATTAGTGGGACAGTCTTATGACTGAGTTTTATAAACCCCTCACAATGATTTACAGTCTGTACAAAGCAAATGAGTGGGAGGTAACAGCAGATATTTTCCCTGTTGGATATAGAATCTGTGTACTGAAGAATCAGATTGCTCCTTGGTTTTCTTAAACTGTGAAATGGAAACCACAGCCTTTTGGATATGAGGTTAAAAAAATTTTTTTAAAAAGGAAATTCTTTAAATTGCATGCAACTAGACTACCTTTTTTTCATTGGCAAACATTGGTGAAGTCCCCAACAAACCTACCCTTCTTTCTTTGCTAAAAGCTAAATCTCACATCCAAGGTCTTGAAAACCCCATCCCACTAATGACCTTAATTAGGTCTATCCAGGTTTCCTGAATCTTTTTCTGAAGTTTCATCAGTTACTCTAGCAGAACATTCTAGAGTAGTATCATTTCCTTATCCTCTGCTCATCATTTCTTTCAGATAAATCTATTCAAAATGTCATGGATTCTGACTCTAAATATGATTTCACAACTTGCCAATTACTTACCCCTGTACCCAGCTCTCCACATAGCAGAATTCTCCACTTTGTAGTTAATAATATATCTCTGAAGAACAGTAACCATTCTTAGATTCAACTGATGGAATGAATTGCTCTGATCAAAGCTGTATTAACAAGGTAAGGTTCACTTCGATATTATTCATATTATGATACTAGAACAAAGGTTCTTCATAATATTTATTACTTATTAAGAACAGGCATTATTTGAATAGATATACATTTATCTAATATTGGCATATTTGTATACACACATATAGATCTGTGTCTTATCGTTTTAATTATTGGGTCCTTTTATATTTAATAACAGATTTTTTTCTAAGACAGTGTGGTTTGATTCTCTGGTGCTTTGTTGGGGAGGATTCTTCACCCTTTTTAACTTGTCAAAGCCACTTTAGGTTAGTTCTGATAGAACTCCTCAAATATGGAGCCATTTCTCTGAAAGCTGTCTTCTGCTTTCTGGGAAAATGCAGAACCCAAGAGGCAGTAAAGACGTAAAGACTCATCCCAGCTGTGAACTGAGTAAAAGAGTATGAGAGTTGAACAGGGAAGGAATTCGGGTGGCTGGGGGTGATGGGAGCTTTCTCCAGAGAAGGGTAAATTGGTAGCCAGAATCACGTAACAGATCTCAAAGCATTTTCAAAGTCAAATGAAAATAAGGGTTGTTCATTCATTTTCTCGGCTAACATTCATCCCCTACTTTAACATGATATGAGCAAGTATTGTTCCAATAATGAGCACAAGGTTATAAATAGGATGGACATGTTCACTGCCTTCACAGAGAGTCACACAAACTTTAGTCTCACAGCCAGCATCCAGTAGGGGCACTAAAAGGTGGTGAATGCAGGGACTCATAACAGTTCAAGGGGCTGAAAGTAAGTGGTAGTTGAATCACTTTCACTCTAAGGCACAGGGAACATCACAGAAGAGAAAGCAGAAAGAATATGAGAGCTGGGAGATGGAGAGAACCAGGTATATGGTGAAAAATGCTCTCTTCAGGGCATGACACAACCATGGCAAACATGACCTCACAGCAGCTCAGGCTGCCTGCGCAACACTTGGCCTGTCAACAGCCAATATGGGTTAAGGAGGATTCCTGGGCCCTACCACTACTTAATGAACCTTGCCTAGAGCAGGGTGGATAGATCAGCAAGTATTCTGAACATGATAGAGAGTAAATAGTTTCATGTTCTGCAGGCCATTTGTCCTCTGTCACCACAAATTAGGTCTGGAGTTTGAGCATAAAAACAGCCACTGGCAATCCCTAGATTCATGGGCATGCATGTTTTCCAGGAAAATGTTATCGAAACTGGCAGGCAGTGGGCCAGATTTGGTTTACGAGCTACTTCCTGGAAACACCTGTCTTTATTCTAACATATAACCTGGACAAAGATCTAAAACAGGAGAGTGGTTGCTCAGCCTAAGAAACCAAAGCAAGGCTTGGGTGTCTAACGTGGAACAAGTGGGGACATTGAATTGGATGGAAGAGATTAGAAGGCAGAAAACCATCCATGTTGGTGCTGGCCCTGGAAGATCTGTGGAATATATTAGACTTAAAAATTTAAGGTTAAGAGCATAGTGCTCTATGTTTTAAAAGCTCATTTTTGTTCCACCGTAGGAAGTGGATTGGAAGCCCACTAAAGTAATTCTGGATATACTATCATGGTCTGGAACCCCAGTGAAAATGGGGAGAGTTTAACTGTATTTAAGAAACATTTAAAGTAAGAATCTCAAATGAGGGATTCAATGAAGAGGAGGTGAAATAAAAGTTGATTAAAATGTTGATGCTTAGATTCTAGGTGAAGCAAATTGATTGGTTATGACCAGACAAATTGGACTGAAATAAATATATAGGGAGATCCAGGGACACAGGTCTGGTGAGACTGTGCTGCAAGTAGCCGGGGCACAGAGAGGTCTGGGTGAAGCGCCTGAAAAGTGCGCCCCCTCCCCATACAAAGCTCAAGTGCAAGTGGATCAAAGATCTCCATATTAAACCAGGTACACTGAAATTATTAGAAGAGAAAGTAGAAAAAACCTTAGAACTCATAGGCACAGGAGAAAATTTCCTGAACAGAACACCAATGGCTCATGCTCTAAGGTCAAATAGCCACAAATGGAACGTAATGAGATTGCAAAGTTTCTGTAAGAACACTGTCAAGAAAACAAAACGGCAGCCAACAGATTGGGAAAAGATCTTTACCAACCCCACATCTGATAGAGGTCTAATATCCAAGGTATACAAAGAACTCAAAAAGCTAGACACCAGAGAATCAAACAACCCTATTAAAAATGGGGTACAGAACTAAACAAAAAGCTCTCAATTGAGGAATATTGAATGGCTGAGAAGCATCTAAGGAAGTGCTCGACATCATTAGCCATCAGGGAAATGCAAATCAAAACAACCCTAAGATTCCACCTTACACTAACCAGAATGGCTAAGATCAAAACTTCAGATGACAGCAGATGCTGGCGAGGGTATGGAGAAAGAGGAACACTTCTCCACTGTTGGTGGGGTTGTTAACTGGTACAACCACTCTGGAAATCAGTCTGGTGATTCCTCAGAAAATTGGACATAGTACTACCTGAAGACCCAGTTATTACACTTCTGGGCATATACCACAGAGACGCTTCAACATACAACAAAGACACATGCACCACAATGTTCATAGCAGCCCTATTTATAATAGCCAGAAGCTGGAATGGATACAAAAATTGTGGAATATTTACACAACGGAGTACTACTCAGCTATCAGAAACAATGACTTTATGAAATTCTTAAGAAAATGAATGCATCTAGGGAATATCATCCTGAGTGAGATAACCCAGTCACAAAAAAACAGACATAACATGCAGTCACTGATAATTGGATACTAACCCCAGAAAGCTCTGAACACCCCAGAAACAACTCACAGACTATATGAAATTCAAGAAAAAAAAACAAAGGCCAAAAAAAGAAAAGAAAAGAAAGAAAAAAAGAAAAACCATTATGCTTAAATTTTACACACCAAGAAAACTTTGACTATTTTCATGTTACATATTTTTTTACATGTACCTTATGCTCATTGTAACTAGTAAGATTGTAATTCACACTATCAAACTTTTAAAAAAAATCAAGTACTGACAAAAATGTATTCATATACTTTTATGAAAAAATGCTTAAAATCTCTACATTTATGTTTGTTTTTTAAATAAAGTTTTTCAATTAAAAATAAATAAATAAATAAATAAATAAATAAATACTAACCTGATTTGAGTAAATAAGTATATTCGTATAATCCTACATGGAGACTGAGTTTGAGACCTATGTTCTATGTTAGGGAGTTGTGAAAGTCATGGATCAAGTAAATTAGTAAAAACAGAAAACTTTCGAGGAATTTTCAAGAAATATAGCCAGAATTATACTATGAGCTCTTTAGAAATTAGTAGTTAGACAGAGTGGGAGGGGCCTTAGAATGTAAGGAAAGACTAACATCACATAGACATATTTACAGCATGACATTAGTATTAGGGGTTTCATAAAACAGAAATTTAATAGACCTTTTAGCTGAGGCTATTTATCATAAATAAAGAATGTAGGGTTATTTTTTAAATAAAAACACTACAGGGATCAAAGTTTAAAATATGGTAATTCAACTGGGAAGTGAGAAGAGCTGAGACCCTGCAAATGTCTCTATGTTAGTTCTCTGACAGCCAAGAAAGGTTAAATCAAATAATAAAATGTTAAAAGGCTTAAATAAGTCTTGGATTAAATAGCACTTATGTACTACAGGGAGACACACCACTTTCTAATGCAGAAACACTGAATTCTAAAAAAAACAAATCTCAGTCTTTTGAAAAAAGGAACATTAATGGCCATAGCAAACTATACCATAAGTATTATATATGTGTCCATATAATATACATTATATACATTTATTATTTATTATATATGTAATTTATATATATACATAACACACACATATGTATATATATATATATGTATATATTCCTAAAAGTACTTTGTTAAATCAATTACTCTCCTATCATGTATTCCAAATATGAAATTAAGATTGAAAATAATTTATATCATCTCCAAGAGAAGTTTTACAGGTAGTAAGTCCAATAAACTTCACACAATGAGTTCTACAAAGACTCTTTTTGATTCCAAAGTAAGATTTAGCTTCACTACATATGTGCCCACTCCAAGCTGTCAGCAATTAGTAACATCAGTTCTACAGATACAGTGACACAGAGTAGGAAAAAGCTATCTACTCTAATACCAGACAACCAGGGCTCAGAATTCTAATCAAGTTGAAGGAAGTTCAGTGGCTGTGGGTCCTTGATGGGAGAGTTACTGAAAGACTTGGGTAACCAGAAAAGATGTAACCATTTTCTATTTTGTTCAAAATACTTTTTTGTATGTGTGTGCAGGAGGGAAAGTCTTCAGAGGACAATGGTATTGAAGTTCCCTAGACCTGGAGCTACAGACAGTTGTGAGCAACTTGACCTGGATTCTGTAAACTTAATCTACATCCTCCACAAGAGCTGAGCCATCTCTTCAACTTTCTGTATTAGCCATTAAACTACTGCTACAAATATGGCTCAGTTGCCACCACACCTATAGTGGATGTTCTGGCTACTTTTACATTATCTTGACGAAAGGTTGAATTATCAGAAAGGAGGGAACCTCGATTAAGCAAATGCCTTCCCAAGATCTGTCTGTAAGGTATTTTCTTAGTTCGTGATTAGTTTGTGCCATCCTGGGGATGTGGTTCTGTGTTGTACAGGAACATGAGCTGAGGAAGCCATGAGGAAGCCAGTAAGCAGCATCCCTCCATGACATCAGCTCCAGCCTCCAGGTTTCTGATCTGTTCAAGTTCCTGTTCCAAAGTCCTTAGATAATGAAGAGTAATATGAAAGGATAAGCCAAAAACTGCTTTTCTGCTGAGTTGCTTTAGTCCTGATGTTTCATTACAGCAATGATATCCTTAACTAAGTGGAGCTTTTGCTCTCATTAAAAAACAAAAAAAAAAAAAACAAACAAACAAACAAACAAATACTTCCACATTTTAGGGTACCAATGGATCTAAATGTGACTTTTTCTAGCATTAATACAGCTCAAAATAATGGGCTTCCTAATTTTTAACTTTCCTCTAGGACACATTATAACTTGGTTGTTTTGCAAAAGCAATTGGTCTGTTGCATGTAATGTTAATTGGATTTTTGTCCTTCAAGGATCTAGTTTAGCCAAACTGATATCTGATTATGAATATTTTCAGTAGACTTATTAGTCTGATGGGGTATTTTTAGACTGCAGAGTCATGTAGAATAAAAAGATTATCCTCTTGGAAGGTATATACAATGTGCCCTTTTTAATTGCATATGGAAGCAACGGCAATGGAAAAAGTCACATTTGTTGAATATTTTAAATAATTCTCTATTATATAATCATAGTTCAAAGATATCCCCTCAAACTCTTAATCTTTCATTTTAATAGCCACAAGGTTTGGAAATTAATTAAGTACATTTTTTGAGGAAAAATTGAAAAGAACCTGTGAGTTTTGCCTTTACCTGAGAGCAAATTGTTTGGTCTTGGTAATACAATTTATTGATGATTAGTCTAAATGAAGATTTGATACCTGGTGAGTGTCTACACCTTGTTTCTCCCTCTGAGTTCTTACTCCCTTTGTTCTCACATCCACAATGGATTCCTGAGTCATATTCTGACCTCTCTACTTAACTACTTCTTCATGGAATGATCCCCAACTTCATCTCCATTTTCTGTTGCCATGATACAAAGCCCCCACTCCTGGTAACAGGCCTCTACGTTTCCAGCCTCCCTGATTTTCTTGAGCCCTGTTGAAGGAAATCTATGACTCCTTCATCTCTATTCTTTTTACCCTATAGGCCTGCAAATAGCAGAACATTAAACAACTGTTTATTGAATAAATTCTTCTAAGTCACATTTGGAGGGCAGAATGGTCAAAATATTATGAGCTTTTTATTCTATTACCATGTTATTTCTAAATTGATTATACTCAAAGCTGCAAACCGTTTCCCAAGAGGGACTCTGTGGACAAAGCAACACAAAATGTAAACTTTTGAAGAAACAGTATCATTAAGCGATGCTATATTAGGAATTATGTTCATGTTCAGAAGCTCAATATTTTCATTAAAATTATCATCTTTTTGCCTGGTTTTCAGTAAACTTGCTTAGCTTCTGGTCTACCACTAATGGTATGAAACCATGTTAACTGGTTATTTGCCTTTATAATGATGTCTCATATACTGTGGAAAATGCAAAACTAGTTCAGATCCTAGTAACAATATGGAAAAAAAGATTTTAGAGAATCCTTTGTGGATATGAAGAGGAAAGATATTGAGGATACCACAATGCAAATGGCCACCAAAGAGAGCATATGAAATATCAGAGAAAATGGACTTTAAATAAAAAAAAATTGCAAACACAGTTCTTTCAAACTTGGGGCTGCAGAATGGTTTCCACAAAAAAGGTTCTATGAGAAGAAGGTGTGTTCTGCCATTCAACAAGGTGGTGACCCAAGAATCCACCATCAATATTCACAAGGACATCATCTATGGAGTGGGTTTCAAGAAGCCTGCCCCTCAGGCACTCAAAGAAATATGAAATTTGCCATGAAGGAGATGGAACCACTGCATATTGGCACCAGGCTCAATAAAGCTATCTGGGCCAAGTGATTAAGGAATGTTCCATATCGCATCCAATTATGTTTTCCAGAAAACATAATAAAGATGATTATTCAGCAAACAAACTCTACACATTGGTAACCTATGTGCCTCTTGCCACAATCAAAAATGTATAGATGGTCAATGTAGATGAGAACTAACTTGCTGAATGTCAAATGAAGTTGTAGAACTACCCCAAAAAACACATTACAAACACCAAATGAAGATATAATATATCATAAAAGGTTTCATATAGGAAGGTACCACAATTATAAATATAGATATTCACCCAGAATGTTTTTGAAAGCAGAAATAAATTAAAGGCTAAAGCTATTATTTTAGTGTAACAGAAACTACAGTATCTATCTATACAATAATGTAGTGATGTGTCGGGCAATGAGCATAAGACAAGAAAGAAAAATAGGATCAAGAATAATACAATGTCATAGGATGCATCACTTTCTGACCACAATGAAATGAAACTAGAAATCAAAGCAGAGTAAAGCTAAAAAACATAGATGAAATAGCACACCATAAAACAATCAACACATCAAAGAAAAGAATCATGGAGTTAATTATAAAGTACATAGAAAAAGTGGGAAACAAAACCATATTATACCAGAATTTATGGGACAGCAGATGTGATGCTTGATATTAGAAGAAAACAAAGAGTTTAAATAAAAAACACAATCCATTGAAAGAATTAAAAAAAAAAAACAGGTTAAACACATCACTGAGAAAAGAATAATGAAAGCTAAGGCACAGATGAGTTGAGTAGAGAATAGAAAACATAAAAGCAATGAAACTAAAATGTAGTCTTTCAAAGTGTTCAACTAAATTAAAATGTTTAACTAGATTGACCAGGAAAAACAGTGAAGACTCAAATTAATAAAATCATGAATAAAAAGGAGCTATTAGTCCTAAATTTACATAAATGTAAAAGATTATAAGAAAACACAATGAAGAATTATAGGACAAAAATTGTAAAGAATTAATGAAATAAATGAATTTCAAGAAACAAATTCTACTAAGGTTAAAACACAAAGGAATAGAAAAAGAGGAACAAATCTATAACTAACGGTGAATTAAATCAATAATAATAGATTCCCCCTCAAGAAACAATGACAGCTTTGTTGTTGAACTCTACCAATTACTTTAAAGAAGAATCCTTGTCAGTTTTACACACTCAATAAATAAATACGTGGAATAGAAAAGATGTCACTCATCCTGTGAACTCATCTTTGACCTGAAATCAAAACAAGCCAAAGAGATTTCCAAAGAGTAAAATTAAAACCTAAATTACATATAAACATCAGTACAGATTTTTAGAAAAAGAAATGTTGCCAATCTGTTTTATCAGCCCAGTAATACATGGGTTTATACCATGAGAAAGAGAGAGTTATTTCTGGAATGCAAGGATGGTTCCATACATAAAATCTGAATAACACACATTAACACAGTGAACAAAAACAAAATTGATAGCATACATATCCTGATTTCCAAACTTGCTAAAAAGCTATAATCAAAAACCTCACTTATGTTCACTTGATCTTTCACAAAGACCTAAAACCATCCAGTGGGAAAAGGACAACATTTTTAACAAATGATGCTGGCTCAACTGACAATCTGTATTAAAAAAATGCAAAGGACACTGTCAAAAGGACAAAACAGCAACCAACATATTGGGAAAGTACTTTACCAATCCTAGATCTGATAGAGGGCAAATATCCAATATACAAAGAACACAAGAAGTTAGACTCCAGAGAATCAAATAATCCTATTATCAAATGGGGTACAGAGATAAACAAAGAATTCTCAACTGAGGAAAATACCAAATGGCTGAGAAGCACCTAAAGAAATTTGTAACATCCCTAGCCACCAGGGAAATGCAAATCAAAACAACCCTGAAATTCCTTCCACCTTACACCAGTCAGAATGGCTAAGATCAAAAACTCAGATGACTGCAGATGCTGATGAGGATGTGGAGAAAGAGGAACACACCTCCTTTGTTGGTGGGATTGCAAGCTGATACAACCACTCTGGAAATCAGTCTGGTGGTTCCTCAGAAAATTGGACATAGTACTACCTGAGGACTCAGCTATACCACTTTTGGGCATATAATCAAAATATGCTCCAACATATAACAAGGACATATGTTCCATCATATTCATAGCAGCCTTATTTATAATAGCCAGAAATTGAAAAAAGAATGTCCTTCAACAGAGGAATAGATACAGAAATTGTGGTACATTTGCACAATGGAGTACTACTAAGCTATTGAAAACAATGACTTCGTGAAATTCCAGGCAAATGAATGGAACTAGAAGCTGTCATCCTGAGTGAGATAACTCAGTTACAAAAGAACACACATGTTATGCACTCACTGATAAGCGGATACTAGCCCAAAAAGTTTAGAATACCCAACACTCAAGGGAGGAAATACAGGCACAAATGGAGGAACAGGGATTGAAAAAAAAGGTCATTCAGAGACTGCCTCACCTGGGGGTCCAACCCATAGGCAGCCACAAAACTCAAGTACTATTCTGATGCCAAAAAAGTGCTTACTGGCAGGAGCCAGATATGGATGCCTCCTCAGAAGCCTTGCCAAGAATCATACTGATACAGAGGAGGAACTGAACTGAGAACGAGGTCCCCAATGGAAGAGTCAGGAAAAGGACTGAAGGAGCTGAAGGGGTTTGCAACTCCACATGAAGAACAACATTATCAACCAACCAGATGTCCCCAGAGATCCCAGGGACTAAACCACCAACCAAAAAGTACACATGGCGGGACCCATGGTTCCAGCTGCATATGTAGTAGAGGATGGCACTGTCTGTCATCAATAGAAGGAGAAACTCTTTGTCCTGTGATGGCTTGATTCCCCAGTGTATGGGGTATGCCAGGGAGATGAAGTGGAAGTGGGTCAGTGGGAGGGGAAGCATCCTCATAGAAGTAGAGGAACGGGGAATGTGAGAGGAGGATTCTGGAGGGGAAACCAAGAAAGGGGATAACATTTGAAATATAAATACATAAAATATCCAATAAAAATTATTACAGCAATCTAAAGGATAAAAAGAAACTCAGTGAAACACTCAGCAATACATCAGCGACTCTATCAGCTCTGTAGCAACAGGGTGTAAGACTGTGGACTGAGAACTGTGGTGCCAGGCAGCTTAAGTTCAAAACTATCTGCTGGAGATACTGATATAAGCCATCAAAATAATTCAGTACTCACAGATGTAGACCAATGGAAGAAAAGAGGAAACATGATGGCTTAGGCGCTATGCTCACTATAACAAAATACCAGAACTAGTAGTTCATAGCCTATAGAGATTGAGTTCACATGGTCCTGTAAGCTGGGAAGTACATCGAGGAATCAGGATGTTTGCTATGTGATAGATGTCAGCTCCTTTCTGTTTGTAGATGACCACCTTTTCTCCTAGTTCTTGCAACATGGAAGATCAAAGTCATCTTTATAAGATTTTTTTTGTCTGATCAACCGTGGCTGTTCTTGGGATATAGTCACTTCCCAGGGCCCTCACTTCAATATCCCATCATTTTCCGGATTAGAATTTCAGGTATGTACTTGAGGAGATAAACATCGTCTCCTTTGTGTATGTAATCAACTGACATTATGGTTTGGGGTTTTGTTTTTCTTTCTTCACAGATGTCAAGATTATTTAGTGAAAAAAGGCACAGTTTACAACAACTGGCCCTAGGAGAGATGGTCATTTACATTAAATAGAAAATTGAACTTGAAACTTTACCTAATACCACACAATTAATAATTCAAAGTACATCAAAATCCTACATATAAGTCCTAAGGCTATACAATCCCAGGAAGCATAGGGCAAAAATATACTTGTGCATTTTTCAGTGACTTCTTGAATGTGACACAGTCAACAAAAGAAAAATATTCAAATTTAATAAACTTAATATAAAAAGTAAATTGTATATCAAATGGTACTCTCAGCAGAGAAAAAGGCAAACCACAGAATGTCAGCCATTGCTTGCAAATTACATGTGGGTAAGGAATAAGGAGAAAAAACATAGTGAGACAACTGTTAAAATTCAACAACAAAAGAAAGCAAATGGTTAATCCTGAAAACATACATATAGACATCTAGACTGAGCAGGTTGTGCTCATGTATATGTGTGTATACATATGTTCCTAAATACACACACACACACACACACACACACACACATACACACACACATACATACACACACACTACACATACACACACACACACACACACACACACACACACACACACACACACAATGTATGTACAAGAGTTCATGAAAAGGGAGGCCATCGATTTAAAAGAGAGCAATGAAGGGTGTATGGGATGTTTAAATGGAAGAACTGGAGTGGAAAATTCTGTGATTATATTATAATTACAATGAAGGAGAAAACAATAGATGACAATAAACAAATGACTAAGTAACACAAAGAAAAATGTTTATCATCTCAAATCATTAAGCAAATGCACATTAATACTGTTAGGATACACAGGACAATGGCTATCATTAAAAATAACAAGTGTGGGCATTGGAAAGATGGCCAAATGGCTTTGATTACTGATTGCTCTTCCAGAGGAGCCATGTTCAGGCTCACAACCAACCAACTGTACCTCCAGTTCCAGGGGATCTAACGCTCTCTTCCAGCCCTTGGGGGCAGTGCACATATGGGGTGCATAGTCACCAATGCAAGCAAAACACCCACACTCATAAAATAACAGGTAAAATAAAAGGCATCTTTTCAAAACATAAGCAAATAGCAAATGTTGAGAAAATGTGAAAAATCCGTAAGCCCTGAACACTTAGAGAGAGTGCAGAATGACCCAGCCACCGTGGGAACCAGGGCAGTAGTTTTTCTAAAAGGAATGCCCATGTGATCTAGTGTACATACTCAGAAGAACTGGAAGAAATTTCTTGTAAAAATATTTTTATAGCTTTTCGCATAGTAGTGTCGTTCATAACAGCTGAAACATGGAATTGATCAACTATACCTTCACAAATGAATGAATGAGCAAAGTCTGGAATATGCGTATTGTAGGATATAATTTAGCCATTAAAAAGGAAGGAAATTCTAACATACATAAACCTTGAGGACATTTATAAAACGGAGAAAGGCACTACACAAAAGAGAAATATTATGTGATTTCGCGATTAAAAGACATCAAGAGTTGACAAAAATCATAGAGGTAGGGAGTAGAATTCAGTGGTGGATGGGAAATTATTATTTTATGTTAATGCATAGAGTGTTCCCATCATGCAGGAAGAAAAAGGATGGTGACAATAGTCACACAAGGACGGGAATACATTTAATACCACTGATGTTATTAAATAAAGCAAGTCACAATCCATGAGTATCAAGAAAAGAAGAGGGATCTTAGAAGCAAGGTTTCCCTGGTAGACAATATGTACAAGATAAGCCAGTGTAACCAGAAAGAGGGGGACTATTCCATCTAACATATTCTTCCTGTGTAATCATCCTCACACTCTGTTCCAGAAAGGCTTCCTAGTCTGACATCTAAGAAAACAAAAAGGCGGGTAACTTATGCACCACCCAGTACCTAATGGCTGCGTTGCAAGCACTAGCTAGATAATATGAACACAACATTATCCTAGATCCCACACCTCGTATTCTTAGAGAATAAGGTTAGAGTTGTTAATTCCATGCTGTTGAGTGAAATCTAGAACCACAACCAAAGCAAAGATTGTATTCAATTAATATAACAGGCTTTAAGACCTAGTATGCAGTGGATGAAAGCAAACATTCTCAAACAAGAGGGACGCCCATTTCTGGTGCCTCTACACTGCTCTTCCTCAGCTGACTAAGTCGTCAGAATCATGAATGATGCTATACATTCAGGGAAGAAAACAGGATACATTCACCTGCATCCCGGGTACAATGGACACAACGGATGAGAGTTAAAGGAGGTTGACACCAAACACTGACTCCTTAAGAACAGAGGCAACCAGCCTCCTGGGCAGTATTAGAAATACAATCCATTTCTGCAGGAAAGGTACAGACTCTCCAGCCAGAGGATGAAAGAGGAGTAGGAGACAGCCTAAAATCTCAGAGGGAAGATCACAGCCTGTTTGCTCAGACTGCACATTGTCTCATTCTATTTCTCCTCCCCCATCTTCATCCCTCGGGGAGAGAAAGGGAACATGGGACATGAGCTTCCTCTCCTGAGAGAGACAAAAATCCTCAGCTACCATAGGAACTAAATTAAACAGTTGATCCCACTCTGTCTGCCCAGAGCTATCCTAACAACGCAGAAATGGAGCGGATAGAAGCCACTTGATGATGTCACCAGGCTGTGCAATTTCACTGCTTCCTTCCAGCACCGAGGGGGTTCACACTTCTCAAAAAATAAACATTCATATAGCTGACAGATATATGGGGGAAATGCTCAGCATTACTAATCATGGAGGAAATGCAACCCGAAAGCACAATGAGGTAGCATCTCACTCTAATACCAATGGCTGTCATTAAAAAAAAAAGGCAAAAAACAAAAAAAAAAAAAACAAAAAACAAAAAACAAAACAAACAAACAAAAAAAAAAACAAGTGCTGGCAAGAATCTGGAGGAGAAAGAACAATTACATCCTAAAAACATAACAGCACACCCATTATGGAAAATGCATTGGAGGTTCTTCAAAATGAGAACAGCAATCTCACAATTCAGTATATAGACAAAGGAAATGAAATCAATATATCAGAAAGACACCCACACCCCCATGTTTATTGCACAGATATTTATGATAACCACAACAGAGCCAACCTAAGCGTTCTGTGACAAATGACTGTGTAAGTAAGTGCGCTGTCTGAACACAATGGAAGACTGTTCCTTTTAAGGTGAATTTCTACAGTTTGCAACAGCGTTAATGAACCCAGAGAGAATAATGCTAAGTAAAACAATAAAAGTGCAGAAATACAAGTACTGAATAATCTCACTCATATACCAAAGCTAAAAATGTCAATACCATAGAATAGGAAACAGAATAACAGAGACTGGAGACAAGCAGATTCAGGCCATAGGTGGATGTCAGTCAATAGGTAGTTAACTACTGTATTGAAAATGAAATCAGGATAAGAAGAGGGATCAGTGGGTAAGAATCTCTAAGTTAAAATCTACAGTACCCACTTATAAGCCAGACATGACTATACATGCATGTAAATCCAGTGTTGGGGAGCAGATATAGGAAGGTCTGAAAACACTGGCTGAAATGTTGAATATCAGGTTCAGTGAGCGACCCTTTCTCAAAAGAAATAAATAATATGGAAAGATAATTAACAACCACTTCTGGCCTCCATAAATGCAGACATGGGCACAGGTACCTGTGCACAGAGGGGTACATACACCACAAACATACATACACACAGTCACACACATGCATACACATGCATACACACACGTGATCACATTAACACATGTATACACACTTTCACATACTCACACATACACACACACACACACAATTATATACATGCAAAGAAGAAATAGATCCTGGTGTTCCATTACACAGAAGAGTGGTTATGCTATTTTTCTACATACTGTATATTTCAAAATTAGCAGAGAAGACTTCAAATGTTTCACCACAAAGAAATGATGCCTGAAATAATGGTTATAATATATGTCCTGGTTTCAGTACAATACAGATATACATGTATCAGAGCTTTACACTGTACATATATATATAGTCATTTTACTAATTTACAGTAAAATAAACATCAGCAATTATAAGAGGTAACAAACATAAAGCCTGAATGGGAGTCTGGAAACTCTAGCAAGAATTTAATACTTGAGGTGTCTTGAATCTAGTAGCCATCTGGAGAGTGAATTCTTTACTTGCTCCCCGAAAGCGAATTCGGTCTTTTTCTATTAAGAGTGTTAACTGACCA
>NC_137958.1:33292868-33332868 GCF_963924665.1 Micromys minutus
ACCAATCCGTCTCTCATATCCATGTCTTTTTGTTTTGTCTTTTGCCACACTGAGTTTGACCAGGGCCATCTGTGGAAACATGGAGTTCGAACTATCCATTTGAGCCTAGTGGGGCTCACATGCAGGTACAAAACTGAAGACAGTGGCCTCCTCTATGTCCAAATTCAGCAGCATCCCAGTCATTCAGGTAGTTGCAGCATGGTCCCATGAATCCTGCCACTATGACTGATTCATGACAGGCCAAGTCTTGCATAGACAAGTACAGAGAACCATAGCTGCTGTGTAATCATGACTGCATTGATTGGGTCACACCTAGAAGACAACATTCCTCAGCCCTTCTCCCTGTCTACCGGATCTCAGCTTATTTCCAGCCCCTCTTTCCTGAACCTTAGAGAAGGTGCAATAAATGAGCTGAGCAAGCGACTCAACTGTCACATTGTCAATAATTTGAGCAGCCATGTGTCTCTGCATTCACAGGAAGAAGCTGCTCTGGCAAGACCAGGTGTAGCACTTGTCCATCGCTATCGACATAAACATCCAGGAGGCAGTTTGAACTGGTTCTTGTTTTGAATGCTTGCTCCCAAGTTGGTGTTGGCTATTCCCCGTTTAGGAGATGTCACTGCTCTAGCAGAAAGATACTGGAGCAAGCTTTTGAAAGTAACCTGGGTCCCTGATTGCTGTCCTATTCTCTGCCAGTTCTCAGGTGCCCACACCATTAGGGTGAGCTCTCTAGCACTGCCCTGCCTAGGTCTTTCAATACCGATGTCAAAGTCTGCAGGGTCAGCATCGGGGAGAGCCAGTTCTCCGACTCTCACGGCCTCCCGCAGGCTCACCTGCACCCACACTAGCTGGATCAGCGCTATTGTGCTTTGTCTGTGAGTCAAAGAGCCCATTCTCTCTGGGAGTAATTTCTTAAAGCGAACTACGGTGTTTGATTTTTCATTTTTGTATTGTATGAAAATGATCTGATGACTTTTTCCCTCTAAAACTGTAAGCAGTATTAAAAAAAAAAGCTTAAAAGTGTTTTATGTTCAGTCACATAAAAATGGACAATAACATCATTTTAGTTGTCTTTTTTAAGGTTGATTTATTTTTATTTTTTATGTATAAGTGTTATGTTTGAACCATGTACATGCAGTGCTCAAAAAGGACAAAAGAGGGCAGAAGATCCCCTGGATTACAGATTACAGATGGTTGCCAGCAACCACATTGGTGCTGGGAACTAAACCCTCATCTTTTGCAAGAGCAACACGTACTTTTAACCACTGAGCTATCTATTGAGCCCCTCTTTATAATTTTCTACAGATAATTAATTGGCAAATATAAAAATATGATGCATTAAATACATTGTTCACACTCTTCTACTTATGAATTTATTATGCAGGAGGAACGCTTTCATTTTCTTAAAATTTATATTTTTAAAGACCAAAGGTGCGTCCTCTCCCAACCTCCCTCTCCTACCTCAGCAGCCTTTTCTGGCCAAAGACCTCTCCTCCCATTGATGCCAGAGAATGATATCCCCTGCTGCATATGCATTTAATGAGGGTACTGGGCAAATGGGAACTGAAATAGGTATTAGCATTGACTGGCCTTGGGTTAAAATCTCAGAGCAGATAGCATCACAATTATTCAGACACATTCAAGAGGATGTGATTATGTTAAAAAAAAACAAAACAAAAACAACAAAAAAAAAACAGAAAACAACTTTGAGTGAGAGCCTGGCTGCTTTGTAAAACAACTCCCAAGAACTAAGCAGAAGTCCCACGAAAACCATGCCAACCTCTTCCAAAGACTTTACCCCTGATGACTGTGGTACCAACACTAGAACAACTCCATTAGATGTCTCACCATCTCTCACACTGGCACATTAGTGACTAAGTGTCTAATCCATGAACTGAGGGGAAACAAACCACATTCAAACTCTAGCAAAAAGAAAATGATTACCCAAGGGAAGACATGGAAAACCAGGGCCTGAAGCCACGGTCATTTAAATGTATTTTTATTAAAGATTAACATAGATAGAGAGATGGAGATATAGATATGTTTGAGATTAAAGACTTCAGTTTAGAGCTGTGCATATTATACAACTGTACGATAAAATTATAAACAATTTCTAAATTTGAGAGCAAAATGAGCAAATAGGGTTTGCCAGCATAAGTACTTACAGACATTTTTAAAATAACCCTTAAGTGAACATAGCTACAGTGATGTGTCCCTAAACTCTAAAAAAATGGCAAACAAAAACTGTTATCTATTTCCAACGAGACATTGTTGATTATGTTGATGATTGTGTGAGTGGCCATGTGAATGATGTGATTGGCAAGTGAGAATTTGAGTATTGAAAATGTTGTAGAACATACAAAGCTAAATAAAGGCCATGATATTCCGATTTGATCAGAAAGTGTCCACATATTCATGATTTTATACACTGCACACACAGGACATTAACACATACTTATACATACTCATACACATTCTCTCTTCTTGGTCAGAAAACATATCAAAACCAAGGGAATCATCAATTGCTACTAAAGGCAAATCAAAACGCCTTGGAAGAATCTTCTTATAGTCAAGAATGACGTAAGTCAAGCATCAGTTAATGAATATCTGCCCTGCATTGAAATGTTTCAAATATACTTAAATCTGAGAGATTCTAGTCTTTAAAAAAAAAAGTCATATTTTAAAAGTGCTAATTATCATTTTTTAAAGTTAGTATAAAGGAGAAAGCAGGTATTTATCTTATATTTCATGAATTATGTATCAGAGTAACAGCTTGGCACATAAGAAAATATTTTCTATGTAAGTTGAAGCATGAAATTTACAAATGTTTCGGGCGAATGACTACATTTGTGTTCACAATTTCTCCTTTTAAAAGTTAAAACAAGGAAGTAGAATGTTCAGGTTATGAAATCCATCTGAATGTCTGTGCTCAAGATTAAAAACCAATAAACACTGGAGGTGAACATGAGTTTGGCTTGCAGACTCTTCTTTCCTCTTCATATTATACTAAAACCATAGCAGGAAACTATGATTCTCCAAAGAAAACAACTCTATCCAAAAGACAACATCATTCTGGGTGTGGTGGTCCACACCTGGAGTTCCAGTACTAAGTAGACTGAGTCAGGAGGATACTCAGTTTGAAGCCACATAATGAGACCTAGTTTAAAAATTAATAAAATTAATAATAGTTGGAACATCATTTACTTTCTTAAAAGATGGAAAACGTTATTCAGCAGGGCCAGGTTGGTAATGACTTCTGTGTCTGACAGATCTGCAGAACCCTGTGGTAACAAAGACAAGCATCCAGCCTCTTAGTCCTCCAAGACTAAAGGGGAGACCTACACAATTGTCCTCTTCTGACTCCCTCTGCCTTCTGGGTGTGACAAGGAAAAAGGTTTAGGGGAATAAAAGATGTCTTCAAATGGCTGATGGGTAAGTTCTGCGTAGGGACAGCAGGTTTAAATTCCTCTTTTCTTCTAAATGTAAAACAAAATTGCTTTCATCCTCTGAAACACAAGATTGAAACACTTTGCAGTGCTAGAGAAATGAGAATATGCTGGCCGATTTAGTGGTGTGGTGGGGTGGGGACAGTTCCGGTCATAGATGTAACACCGTACAAACCTTTAAGATACATACAGGTAGAAATGGAAGGAAACCCCGCTTGCTCCATCCCACTGAAGTGCTTGCTAGTGTCTTGGTGTTATTTCACAAGGTTTTGTTGCTGAAATTATTTAGCTGTCCTCAAAGTGCAAGATTCCCTGATGCCTCTTGAGAGAAAAGTTCCCGAAGTCCGAGGCATGAGTCACTTCACTCAGCTTTGATGAGTAATCTCAGGTGTCACTGAACCTTGTTCCGAAGAAGAGGGGAGGGGGTGTCAGATTTGCAGACGGAAGAAAACAGGTCTCTCTGGATTGGATGGCGAGACCTCAACTTCCCTAAAATTGCGTCATTTCGAACCCAATTTGGTCCAGATGTTATGGACTCCGACGGGTTACCGTCTCGGAAACTCTGCATCACGCAAGCAAAAGGCGAGGGGGCGGCTAATTAAATATTGAGCAGAAAGTCGCGTGGGGAGAGTGTCACGTGGCTCTCCAGGCTCATCACGCCCGAGATAAATACCGCGAAGCAGGAGCGGGGACTAGAGCGCGCTCAGACCTGCTCCACTCCAGCACCGAGGCCAAGGAGAGCGAGGAGCGCCCGGCAAGTGCGCACCTGAGGAGTATCCCCTTGATCGGACCGCAGTGAGTACCACTCCCGCCGGACAGCTCAGGCTGCCTGGGGCCCGTCCTGCTTTGGTCGGAGGTGGCGGCCGCCCAGGTTTTGCTCCTGCTGCAGCCACAGACCCGGATAGAAACTGTGCAAATACCAAAGCTTCTCTTTGTCTGCCACCTGCAGAGCTTGAGAGTGTGGGTTAGTGGGTAGGGGGCTGGGACTTTGAGAGGAGTGGAGGATTTAAGGCTCTTTGGCACATCAGTAGCCTTCTTATAGGGTTTGGAGAAATGTTCGACCTGGTGGGGTTTTGGTTTGGTTTTTGTTTTAATCTTGGTTTAGCGGGACGCGTTCTTCCTTTCCTGCGGCACTGAAATTCAGCTGCTCTAACTCTTGGGTGGCCACCGCCTCAATAGGTGTATTGATTCTCTCTCCCCTTCCTCTGTCTCCTACTCGCTCCAGAAATCCAACATGAAAATCCTCGTGGCCGTGGCGGTCTTTTTTCTCGTTTCCACTCAACTGTTTGCAGAGGAAATCGGTGCCAACGATGATCTAAATTATTGGTCCGACTGGTCCGACAGTGATCAAATCAAGGTGAGACCCAACCGGGCGTGGGAGCTGTTGCCTTCCCCTTGTGGTAGCAGCCAGACTAGCCTAAGAAGCGCGCACTGGATTGTAAAGGGCGTTATCCCCCGACAAAGCACAAGGCTTATTGCCCAGAACTAAGTTTCCTCCCCAGCGGGCAGTGTCATGGGTTCAGTGTCTCCCCAACAGAAGAGGAGGGCTGCTTCCTCTCTTTAATCCCTACTTATGTGATCTCCTGATCTCTGGGGGGCTTTGGTCAAACTGAGCTACCAGAGCATTTGGAGATGCTGAGCAGAGAAGTGAATTAGTCAGTGGGGGCAAAGGCGGGATCTTAGCTGCAGGGTCTCGGGCGGTGAAACTAGCGCCATATGCCAGTATTCAGTGCTCCAAGTTTCCCCTTACATCACTCTGGACTACTGGCTCCAAGGAGAGCGCCTTGGGAAATGGTGTGAGTTGTGCGGTGGTGCTCACTTTTAAAGTATCCGCACTCTTCTGCATCCACCCTCACTGTTTGGTGTTAGGACAGTGAGCTCCGAAGCTTCACTGAGGGCAAGCTAAGGTGCTGCAGAAAGCGCACAGGACCCAGGCCGGAAGGTGTTGCCCTGCTGCGCAGGAGCCTGTGGGGGGTAGACTTTGGGGAGAAGGAAATCCCAGGCGGGGGCCAGGTTGGGGAAAATGCTGCATAGACTCTAGCTTGGTCCGGACTCCTACTAGCTCCAGCTTCTGGTCTCAAGGGGATCTGTCGCTCTGGGGGAAGCTCAGGTGCACTGTGCATGTGGTCTTGGTTCACTTAAGTTGTCTACTCGCCGGATTTGTCCCCCAGGAGGCGATGCCGGAGCCCTTTGAGCATCTTCTGCAGAGAATCGCCCGAAGACCCAAGCCTCAGCAGTTCTTTGGATTAATGGGCAAACGGGATGCTGGTGAGAGGAGCAATCGTCACTGTCACTAGGAGTATCAGGCTACCTGGTCTGCATGCTTGCTCCTTCCTGGAGCACCCAAGTGTCTCTTGTACTGCGAGTATAAATTTACTCGCCTAAAGACTTTTGATTCCCAGAAGTCTTCAATCTCCACTAACACTTGCACTACCTCACAGTAGGGGGCAGGGGTGGGCGGGGGGCTGAGGTGGGGAGGATCCATTTCCCTTTCTTCACAGCACCAAAGTGACCCAAATTGGAAACTAGCCTTAGCTAAACACTCCTCTGTCTAAAGATCCAAATCACAAGGGTCTCCAGGTTTGGTCCAGGCTCAGGTGAAAGATCTTTTCTTGGATTTGGGTTAGATTTGGCCACCCCCTGCTACAGTGATAGAAATACTCAGTTGCCTTGAGTAGACGGCACAGTCCGTGGAGCATGTGAAGAGTTAATGTCAATTCATCTCTTGTCAGATTCCTCAATTGAAAAACAAGTGGCCCTGTTAAAGGCTCTTTATGGTAAACATCCCTATAACTCTTTATTTCCCTATTATGAATGACCATGTAAAAAGTATTTTATGATATAAATTCAAGATCTTGCAATTATGCCTAATCAAGAAATGTGTGTGCGCGCGTGCGCGTGCGTGCATGTGCATGCCTGTGTGCGTGTGTGCGTGTGTACGTGTGTGCGTGTGTGCGTGCGTGTGTGTGTGTGTGTGTACGTGTGTACGTGTGTGCGTGCGTGCGTGTGTGTGTGTGTGTGTGTGTGTGTGTTAAGCTCCTGCACATTCAAGTGGGTGACCAACTTTGAAATCAGTACATTATATAGTTTTATTAACAGACCTCAAGGGTCCCACAGTTCTACCTTTTAACCCATGACTCACATTTGGCTCTTATTAGAAATCCGGTTAGCATTCATCCACTTTAGCCCGCAGTGTTAAATATTTTTAAATAGTTAACTCCTTAAGTTCTCCGTAAAAGATAAAAGTAGCTTTTAAAACGCAACCCACCTGTCTGCTAACCGGCTCTCTTTTCTTCTAGGACACGGCCAGATCTCCCACAAAAGTAAGTTCAAAATCATTTTGACATTTAGCTAATGCTAATGATACTGAATGTTGCTTCCTGTGTGACCTCTTGTAGCACAACACAGAGTTTTAATTAAGATAATTGTGGGGGCGGGGACTTATATTCAGCGAGTAACTTGCTGAATAATCACTGACTAAACTGTGCTATGTAGGCAGATTACAGCACCTAAACACACATTACATTTGAAAAGAAAAAAGAACTGACACCTGTAATATTTTTAGTTTTAGAATCTCTACTATAGGGTTAAAATTCGTCACATATATATATATTCTAACTCATATTCATGAACTAAATTTTATAATTTATATATCAAGGAAGGAGATATTCGGCCAGTGATTAAGTGGGTGAGTATTTGAGTAGAAAAATGCACTCAAAATGTGAAAACAGATAGAGATGCAGGCTTTTTCCCCACCTTGATCCCATAATTGAATGGAAGCCTGGAAGAGAAGAGTGCTGATTGCAGAAGTGGAGGGCCTTTACAGCTCTTTCCTAGTTAATTGGATCCAGAGGAGACAGGAAGTCCCCTGGGCAGTGTTGCCTGCTTCTCTGAGTACCATGAATTTGACTCACCCAGTCAGGAAACACCCCAAACCAATAGTAACCTGGTCTCAACTAACACAGTGGAAACTAGGAGAAATCCCCCAGTAGCAGTAAAATAATAACCTTTCCCAAAGCCTTCATCTTTGGGGGAAAAAATTACTGATATTTACTAAGGGTTTAAATTTTAAGGGAATGTTATATAGCAAAAAAATGTAATAAAATGAATGTATCCCATTAATGATAATAAAAAAAATTGCTTTCAGAAACGGAGTACGTTTAAGCCTAAATCTACTAAATGCAATCCCTTAGAATATTCTGTAGATTAAGGCTCTCCCTGGTTGGGAAATGCAACATACTTGGTAATGAAGAAATAAACTTGGATGTTTTTCCCACGTGAAAACGTATGACCAAGTCCCCAAGAATTCAAAACTAGCTCCAATGGCAACCATATTTAAAACTCCATAATAGATGAAACATAATACAGATAAAAGATTCTGCTGATGTCTAGATATAGAACTAAGAAAAACACTCACAATACATTGTTTTAGTGTGGTTTGCAAGGCTTATATAAAACCTTCGAAGGTTCACTGGTATGTGACAGAAACATATATTTATTCCACAGGCAGCTATTCAGATGCTTGTTTACTTTGTCCTAGTGATGAGTTTATGTCTTCACAAACGTACATACTAAAACACCCCTAAATGTATTTTTCAGGGCATAAAACAGATTCCTTTGTTGGACTAATGGGCAAAAGAGCTTTAAATCCTGGTATGTATAAATTCGTGTCTGAAAATATGCAAAGCCACTTCTGTAATTTTTACGAAAGCACAATTTTCAACATACTAGAAAAATAAATGAGTGATGGACGGAACCTATTTCTGTCGACAAAATTTTATAGTAGTGTTTGTTGCCAAGAGTGGATTGACAGCTACTTAAGCTAATACCACCACAAGTCTCTCAAAATACCAGCTATTCTAGCATCTGCCCTATTTAGTCATTACACGTGAGTCTTTGGTCTAGTCTGACACTCATTTTCATAGACATTCTCAATAAAATGTCCTGAACCCTTAGGGAGACATGAGAGCTTTTCACTTATAACTGAAGCAATATGGAATTTTTCATAAGACGAACTATCTAGCAATCTTCTACTAGAAAAATAAGTATCTATGACAAACAAAATGTTTCTAAAATTACTGTCTCTTTCTGAAGTTTGGAAGTTCAAAAATCTCTGTCTCAATGTGTGGCAAAGTGGCTGAGTGTAGCAGGGTCCAGTTTAATGCCTTCTAAAAGGGACAGCACTGAGCAATTCTTTCCGTTCCAGCTTTAGAACTACATTTAAAAAGTTCCACAACTCCCCAAACCGGTTGTAAACCTAAAGGAGGATTTTCTGACCCCAGTGCATCATCTCTCATTTATCCTGCTTGAACTTTCTACGAAAACACCACAGGCATATCTCTAAACTCCTCACTGCTTACCTTGCTTAATCAATTACATTTGATGTTAAATAACCCCATTATTGTTAACATAAAAATTGGCTTTTGTTAAGCACTGAGCAGTGAAAATAGATTAAAATGGTAAACATCTGACTAAAAATTAATCAGCAGCTGCCTCATCTAGTCATGATATTTAGTTCCCAGAAAATGTATAAGGTGTGCTGGCTTAATTTTTAATTATCTGAAATCACCCCCAAAATGGTCATTCTAGTATCTATCATTAATTCATCTTGCAAGTGTAGACACTTAGATTTTCTCACCAGTAATCTTGGGGTTACAGAAATTACATTCTTAAAGAAGTTATGTGCACCAGTTGAAAACTTGTAATTGTTTCATCTTGCCTTTCAGCCTTAAAAAATGGAATATAAATTTAAGTCCCTGTGGTATTCGCTTCTAAATGTATCTATCAGTCCTCACATTGCTGTAGTTTTCTTAGTAATTTATTAATCACCAATCTAGGATAAACCACCAATCTCCATTTCTAGAATTTTTACACCTTTCAGAACACACGTAACTTAAGGACAATGTAGCACCTCAGAGCAGATTGAATATACTTCATGTAATAATTATAGTTAATAAAAGTAGGCTCAGTGCAATGAATCAGAATTGCTAGCTAACATTTTATTCTTATATAAAATATAAGTTAATATATTAAACTTATTATTAAACATAATACATTAAATATATAGTATAATAAGTATATAATATAAAACAATATAGTTAAATATATACTCTATTACATAATATATTAAAACTAAAGTTAAGAAAATATAAATGGAAAGAATAGGGGAGAAATAGGCAGGCCCCATTTTACAAACTCACTGGGACATGATTATCAGAGTCGTATCCACAACCTTACTGTCTTTTGGCCGCATACACTTGTGACAGTCTGGTAAGCTGAGAAATTCTTACCAGCTTCAAGATACAGAAGCTGGTAGACATTTTCAGAGGGTTCAAGGGCCAGGTAAGACTCTGCTTCCCTGCAGGAGAACACCATGTTCTACAGAATACTGCCACACAGTGTTTGGATGCTTTAATTAGCTAGCACCCCACTTCTGTGAGGCACAGAGTTTTGATACCCTAAAATCCTATCAGACTAACCCGTGCTACCGATCCCCTCCTAACAAAAGAAAATGAGAAGCAAATTTCTGTGTCCTTCAAAAGTCCCTGAGGTGCAATCTGCTGTCACTGGGTTCATGTGGAACCGAGCAAACTGTTTAGATTACTGCTCATGTTCCTCAAAGAGAGAGGCAGGCCTTTAGAGAGCTGAACTGGGACAAATGAACTCATGGAACCCCGGTGCTTTCCACCTCTCCTCAACTGTTCTCACCTGGGAAAGGATTTATGGTAACACCATGACTTCTACACCTCTGCTGTTTCCTGTTTCCTGTAGGGCACGTCCACAAACATATTTGGTTTGTTATCACTGCCAATCTAATTTACAGTGCTGGCTGGGATGACGAAATGCCCTTACATAGCCGGTTATTCTGATCCTTAACATTTTATGGTTATACATCCTTTGAAATTACATCTAATATGACGTAATATAATGCATCTTAGCATTTTTTTTTTTAGCACAGTGAATCACAGTTTGTAAATTACTTAGTAGCCTGGTGCTAAGCACTTTTGGAAGTAGCAATTGACATTTTCACAGGCCTCCAGATTTTAGGAACTAAATCAGTTTGTGCTGTTTGTTCATGGATTCAGTAGAATGCCCAACAGAAAGGGTAATGTCAGTCTCAAGGGCAAGCACTTTATCATCCACAAGAAAAGAGACTCTCATACCATTCAGTTCCCCTAAAACAGAGTTTAGGCAGTCTTTGTCTGAAAAAAACAAGGTCCTAAACATTTTAGGCCTCTTAAACCATGTTAGTGTACACTGATTCCTTAAATTTGTCATTTTTAAAACCAAAACTGCCATAGGTAATACATTCATGAATTGGTAACACATCTCCAAATAAAACTGTATTTATAAGAACAAACAATAGGGTACTTTTGACCTTTGACCTATGATTTATTAACCTTTGTCCTACAGCAAAAGTTCAGCATTTGATTTTTATCCATCTAATGCATAGTTATGGTAGGCATAATCTTTTCTCTAATCACTGTGAGTATCTGCCAGGGATTTAGTAAGCTGATGAAAATGAGCATCATATCGGATCATAGAAATAAACTGTTTTACTTTCAGGACACCAAATGTATAGTAGATGACCAAGGAAATTAGGAATGCTGTGACCAGAACACTTCTAAACAAAATATAAAGTTTCAGATAGGCTTAGAGGATGTTCCAGAAAAAGAAAAAAGATTTTGGAAGCATCTCTCCCAGGGGAAGACGTCATTATCACATTGCAGTAATTTAGTGTGTGAACTGAACTTTACGAACTCCTTCTGTGAGTCTCCTTGACACAGCGTTCGCTTCCTGTTTGTTTGTAGTGGCTTATGAAAGAAGCGCGATGCAGAATTACGAAAGAAGACGTAAATAAACCCCGTGACGCACTATCTATTCATCTCCATCCGTGTCATTGAGCAGTGAACGGTAAAACAAAACATGCGCTATGAGGAATGATTATTTATTTAATAACAAATGTTGTTATGAGTGAAAAAGCTCAAAAAAAGTGTTTATTTTTTCATATCGTGCCAATAAGCATTGTAATTCTAATGTGGCGACCTCCGCAGAAGTAGAAATTAGTTGTAACTTCCGCAAAGCACAGTATCAATGGAGTTGCCGGAGCTTGCCAGTGATGCAGTCTCCAAGGAAAGAAACTCTGTCTGAGCCAGTGCAGTTAGCTGCCGCTGGAGGCAAAGAAGCCACTGTGCGCCCTTCGCTTCCCTTGGTTGCTTTTATCCTGATGATGTATTGAGCGTTTTGGTACCTGACTCTTGTTTGTATCCTAGCAGCATGTTTCATGTCTTGTGACTGTGCAGGGATGTTTTTAAAAGTTTCAGTGTAATTCTCTGGTCTTCAGTCATTGTGTGATGTGTTGTGACAGCTACCATTTTAAATAAAAGAATGTATCTTCAGGAATTTTGTCACATTCTTTCATTAATATTTATGTCAAATCACCAGCCATTCTTCTATTAGGTGAAGTGTGATCAAAGCTGTTTTGGGCAAAACACATTTTATCTCTCAAACACAAATGCACACAGTTTGATTGCACGTGCGTGTGCGTGCATACACACACACACACACACACACACACACACACGAGTTTTTGCTAAGTCATTTGATATGAAATAAAGCTATTTCTTTTTGGTATCCAAAGAGCAAAAGCCAAATATTCCTGTAATTTTTTAATTACAGGTAAGATAACAATCTGGTTCTATTTTCAAGATTAATTTCACTTTAATTTTCTTGCTGAGTAAAATATCACAGCAGGTAATAAAACTTACCTGAAAATATATGAGTACATGGGAGTTACAGAAATTAGGAGAGCAAACCATATACTCAGAGGATGGCAGACAGCTGAGGGCAGCCCAGCATTAATAAAGACAAGTCTTTTCCAGCGTTTCTGTGGAGTACTTTTGTGTTGGTGACACCCATAATCTTCTAGCAGAAGTCTGGGGGTAAATGAAGCAAGAAAAAAAAAAAAAATAAATGCAGAACACTCAAAAAGAATGAGTGTAGGCATTTATTCAGAGGGAAATATGAACAAGAATCTTTGGATCTGGTTTCATAATGCAGAGTGTGAAATACTAAGAGAAGATAAGATGGTACCGGAGCAGAATTACCCGGTGCTGTAACAACACCTGAACGTAGGCTGTACTGGTGACTATGGTCAACCAGTGAAACCATTTACGGGAAGGAAAAGTCAGCGTCTGTAACTGAACTAAGAAGTGAGTTTACAAGTTATAATTTTTATAATCTTATTATCATTATATTTGATATTTAAAGTCCCCTAAATCCCTATGCCTACCAGTGCCAATTAAAATGTTATAATATCGTACCAGACAATGTCACAAAAGTAGCTAAGTTGTATACCTGTATAACCACTCAATAGCAAAAGTATTTGTAATATTGTTACTGACTTTGCAGATGGGAATAAGAAGCTTGAGGGAGTATTGAAATGGAACATGGGAATATGAGATAATGTGGATTACAAAGGAGCTTCTGAAGGGGGAAAAAAAGGTAACAATGAAGTTGATCAAACATGCTGACACCGCAGAATCCAATGCAAGGCTTTAAAGTGGCATCATGGGTATCTCACGTGTAGTTAGATATCGGAAACAACGCAGCCTTTCTGCATCATACTGCATAGAGCATTGCTGCACATCCGATGCAGTAAAGGGACCAGTGTATCGAGCATGAGCAGGTGTTTGAAAGGGAGAGTGCTCAGGCTGAATTCTGGGCTCACTGTTTCCTGTCCTTGTACTGACAAGCATGTCTCCTAACCTTTCTTGATCTATTTGCCTTGAAAGGAGAGGTGGCACTGAGAACGGCAGCAGCCATGTCAGTTTGGAAGCACTCAGGTGAGAACCGAGCAGAACTACGCTGAAAGCCTGGAAACGCATGGGACACTGAAGGTCTCGTGCATAGGGTGTGTTTAGTGGATGCTGCCTGCTACCGTTCATAGTTACTCTCCCAAAATGCCTGTGGAGAAATGAGTCCTATATTTTAACGTTAACAGGTTTTTATAGGCACATTGGTGTGGAGGTGGCTTTTAAATATTTTCCTCACAAATTAAATCTAGGGCTAGACCACAGATTATGTACTGCTCTGCTGTTTGAGGCTGAACTAGCTAGTCCCCATGGTCCCTGCTGACTGTAAGAGTCTATAAATCTGTGAGGCATAGCCCAGCACTGGGGAGAGACGGGCATTCAGCTTGCCTGAGCAGCAGCATTATGAGGGCAATGGGTTAGATATCAGCCACCCATTTCTACCCACCAAGCATTTATTACTATTGACCCTCAATCCTCAGTGGCACGTTTCCTTTAGCTCAAATGAGTTTTCTTCACTACCATTCTTGCTTATCTTCTTCTAAAACACCACAAAGATCAAGCCATACAATTCAGTTACCTGCGTATTTCCTTACTTCCTTGGCTCTATTTATTTGATTTTGTCACTGTCAAGGGTGAGAAGATGCTAAAGTTGGATAGTCTGAGTAGGGTTTGGGAAGGGAGAAATGACTGAGGGTCCGCAGAGCGTGTGGTTCTCCATACTAGCACGCTTGGGAGACACTGCTGTCCTAGGCTCAAGAGTAAACACAGGGTGCCACGCAGCTTCCATCGTCTGGAGGAACGGGAGGCAAACAGGGTGACCAAGTATGGGTGGGTGCAACACAATGAGGGGGCCAGAAATAGGTCACGTCACCCTGCTCCCCTCCCTCTGACCAAATTCAACCCAAGAACAGGATGAAGATCCTGTCCACACATAAGCAGTAATACCACATACCACACAGGGTGGAAAATGGGAAGGAACACAAGGGCAGGAGAAGGGCAGACAGCCAGTAGTTTGTGCTCTGTTCCATCCAATCACAAAAACTAACATAAAGAAGTGAGTTAAAGTGAGAGTCCTCCTCTAGACCCCCAAAGCTACACCCCAAGGAAATGGACTCACCTGAACCCAGGCAAACAACAAATAAAAAATAAAAGGCAACAAAGGCAAAAAGAAAAGGTTTTAGTAGGCCTGAAAGGAAGCCAGTGTCTCTCAATGAAAGCAGATGGGCAGGTCATCATCAAGGTGAAGCTCCAGTAGAACATACAGAACCAGGAGACGTGCTGGCCCCAGAAGGTTATCCTTGAAGGTAACCAGCTTGTTGTGACAATGCCAGTGATAAGGAGATGAATGCTCAAAACTCCTAAGTAAAGCAATCTTTCTCCAACATTTATTTACAACAAAGGATAAATATGTGGAGGCAAAAACAAAACTGGATATAGTTGCCTTAAATCTTTATTAAAACCGTTGTAAAGACAAGAGTTCAGTACTTCTTCCTGCCTAAGGACTTCATACACTGTGGTGAGGAAGCTCAGTCCACTCTATACTGAAAATAGCTCACTGTTCTTACTCACAGAAGGAAGCTGGTATTGGGCCTTTGAGTGTCAAGGTTTGTAGGTATAACAAGATACAAACTAAGGTTTTCACAGCTATCAGTCAGCTTAGATTTAATAAAATGGGGAAGCACAGAAGCAGACACCCAGATCTTCCTTGGGCCTGTGAAATGAATTCAGCCATTCAATTTCTCCAGAGAGAGAGAGAGAGAGAGAGAGAGAGAGAGAGAGAGAGAGAGAGGGAGGGAGGGAGGGAGGGAGGGAGGGAGGGAGGGAGGGAGGGAGGGAGGGAGGAGGGAGAGAACAAGAGGGGAGAAGGAGGGAAAGAAAGAAAGAAACAAAGAAAGAGAGAGAGAGAGAACGAGAGGGGAGAGGGAGGGAAAGAAAGAAAAAAGAAAGAGAGAGGGGGGAGAGGGAGGGGGAGAGAGAGAGAGGGAGAGAGAGAGAGAGAGAGAGAGAGAGAGAGAGAGAGAGAGAGAGAGAGAGAGAGAGAGAGAGAGAATATTTTCAAACAGAAAGCTGAAACCCACCTACTTTGAAGGACTTACTAGAAGGTGAACTCAACAAAAAGGAAACTAAATCTAGGGGAAAGTAATTATTACCAAAAAGTTTGGTGAACAAAGTCATCATGTAAGAAATGTTTCTAAGTTGAAGTTAGTCATATGTGTTAAAGAATCCAGAGTGACATCTAATGGAGTGGCAGGAAGCATACGAATGTGTGTGGTGAATGAATGCGCAGCCAATGCCATGGCTTCTTGAGAGGATGGCTAGTCTAGTGGGGTTGCTGGCACATATCTCCAATTCCAGGACTCAGAAGATTAAGGCAGGAGGATTACCAAGAGTTTGAGGTGAGCCTGGTCTATACAAAGACATTCTGGTTCAATGCTGACCCTCCCTGAAAAAAAAATTCAAAGAGACAAGAAGATATAGTCTTTTAGTATGACTATACAAAGACCAAAACTAAACAAAGTTGACAGAGGAAATGTTAAACACAAAGCCACAGATTGCAAGTAAGTAAAGAGGTTGGAAATAAAAATGTAAGGAAAAGAAAAGCAGTTGAAAGCCGTTCACATCTATAACTTTTATTAGACCTACTAAAGACAGAGATGAGAGACTGGCTTAAAAGGGATCCTTTAATGAGACACATGGAGCTGAACACACAGAACAGTATAAACTCAGCAATATTATTTCGACAGAGACCCAGGGAAGCCTAATGGAGATGCTGTGGCCCAGGATTTTATTGGGGTTTTGTCTGAAATCACTGGGTTTTCTCGCAGACTCCCGGAAGTGAAGCAGTGTACAACTTAATCCTGATGTGCACAGGGTGTGTACACTGTGCTTTGATCTGCTGCAGGGAGGATTCAGGATCACTGATTAACCACTCAGCCTTGCCTGCTCTCTGGGACATGCAAGCCAGCCATTATCAGGTTCCCAGGGTCAGACCTGCCATGTTACTCAGTTCTGTGCCCTCTGCAAGACCTGATTTAAAAGCATGGATACGGACTGGCACTCAGACAGCACTTACTGCAAAAGTGTAATTCTTTTTATTCATGTTTTGGGACAGCATCTTCCTAGAACTCATGAACTTCCTCAGTCTCTGTGGTGCTAAGATGCAGGAAAGAACCATTGTGCCCAGCTATGAAGATCTTTTAGAATAAAAAGAGTTGAAATTTAACTAATTTTGCTTTCATCGGATGGCACTGAAAAGAACAAAACAAGTTGAATGAAAGCACAATTCAATTTAAGAATTAAGAAAGAGTCAGGTATTAATAAAACAAAATCTGTAAGACTAAACAAAACATAAAAGATATTTTTGTTTGAAAGTGATAGTTGTCAAAAGATACACTTTGGAAAGGTATCATTTAGAAAGACAGGTGAAATTTGGCATTTACTGGAAACATGATTTAGACACAAAAGAATTTGAAAAACATTAAGATAACGTAAATTCTGGCACTAAATGAATGTTGTGATATATGATGACAGTACAATTTTTGACTATAGGATTTTAAGAACATGTACTATTAGAAGACTGCGACAGACTGATAGTTATGACCTATTAGGTCATCAGCTATACCTCTCCTCACACTGACGGCAAGCAGAGGAGCTCCAAACACTCATGGGGAATTTCAGCTACAACCCCAGGAATGAACATTTCCATTTAATTGCAACCATTTGATACACAGGAAAGTAGGTGCAGTTAATTACCTATTACAATGTACAACTCCATTCTTGCTCTGAAAAACTACCCAAGTCATTCATGACACCAACCTAATAAAACACTACAAACAAAAAGAATCTAAAAAAGTTTTAGGTTGGGTCAACTATGACCATATAAGTAAATGACACAGATAGGAAACCCAAATATAACTTTTATATGTTATATAAAATGTATATGGCATGTGGCATATAAATATACATATATACATATACATATATATATATGGTATGTGGGTATGTGTGTATTTTTTATGTAATAGGTTTACATGTATATTATATATTTGTCACATGAACTATAAAATATATGTATATTCAAGAAAATACATAATGTACATGTAGTGGATAATTCAGCATTAGAAAACTTGACAGTAAAGTTGGCTACAATAGCATGCTCATAACTTTCACCCACATCTGCTCTTTTCGGCTGTTTCTGGAGATACTGATCAGCTGATCCTAACATTTCTATGAAAATTCCCGTGAACCAGAGCGTCAAAATAACCCTGACAAAGTGCCATCTTAAGAAACCTCACACTTCCCGGTGTCAACAGTGACTACAGAAGCACAGTCATCAGAACTGCTGCACTAGCATAAGGCCAGATGTGCAGGCAGAGAGAACAGAACTGTGATATAGGCCAGATGTGCCGGCACAGAGAGTGGAACCCAGACTCCAGAAAAACAAAATCTCTGACGTGCAGCAAGTGTTTTTGATGAGACAAAGCAGAAAATGGTCTTTTCACCTAAAATAAAATGTCAGGATAGCCACACACACACACACACACGCACCACACACACATGCACACACACACACACACACATGCACACACACACACACACACACACGCACACACACATATATGCACACACACACATATATGCACACACACACATATATGCACACACACACATATATGCACACACACACATATATGCACACACACACATATATGCACACACACACATATATGCACACACACATGAGAGAGAGAGAGAGAGAGAGAGAGAGAGAGAGAGACAGATTGACAGAGACACAGAGGCAGAGACACAGAAAAACAGACAGACAGACAGAGACTCCTAATAGAACACAAGTCTAAAAGCTAAGGTGATGCATAAAGATCTTGGAAGAAAATAGAAGAGAATTTCATGTTCTTCAGTTAGACAATGTTGACAAAGGAAAAAATAGGTAAATGCTTGAAAGCATATTAAAGTCACACTCTCGATTTGCATCAAAGGAAGCGATCAATCAGGAAAGTGAGAACAAACACACAGGGTGAGAGGAAGCGTGTGAAAACCTTGTGTCTGACAGTCGACTCACACAGCCAGGGTATATACTTAATGTTCTGTTAGTGATAATAAAATAAAAATTGTAAAACGAGCAAAGACATGGATATTACATATAAACATACAATATATTTACATTACATAGATGTATTTATTATATTTAATATATATATATTTCCATAGAAGACATGTGACGGCACATGAAGAACTGCTCAGTGTCATTAGTTATTGGCAATGGTGAATTCCAAGGGAGGTAGCTCTTAATGCCCACCAGGATAGTCACCATTTTAAAAACAGGTTAAAGCAGGAGAGTGGTACCCTCATCTATTACTTTAGAGAATAAAAAGTTGCTCACATGGAAAATTGTCTGTACTTGTTCATCAGATCAAGCAGAGTTACTGCAGTTTCCACCCCTAGGCGCCTGCCTAACAAGAAAAATTAGAGCGCATGCGTACACAAAAACTTGTATATGAATGTTCATAGCAGCCTTGTATAGCAGTGGCGCTCAACCTTGCTAATGCTGCATCCCTTAAACACAGCTCATGTTGTGGTGACCCTCAACCATAAAATTATCTCACTGCTACTTCATAACTGTAATTTTGCTATTGTTATGAATCATAATTGTTATGGCTCATAATTGGATTGCAGAATATCTGAGAATAAAACCTCAGAGGGCCGCGGCCCGCAGGTTGAAAGCCTGTATAAAGTACTTTCAAATGAAGAAATTAATATATTGATCAGCTGATGAGTGGACAATCCATATACAGTATACATATGCAGCAGAGCATTATACGAAACCAAAGGGAATAAAATCGCAAGGGGTGCCGTAACATGGATAAATTTCAAAACACTTTTCTAGGTGAAGGAAACAATTTACAGGACACACATGTGACACACATATTGTTCCGCCTATATGAAATGTCCAGAATAAATAGGCTATTCTACAGAGGCAGAAGAGATTAGTAGTTTCCAAGGAACATACTGGCCAAGGAAATGGAGGATAACTGCTAAGCCCTGAGATCAGGCCATGCCCTAATCCACCCGGTGCAGAGCAGAGCTTTTTCAGGTCCGGCTTGGCCCTGAGATTGCATGTTCAACAGCGTTTGACTCCGTGTTAAGAGTGCAGGATGATTGTATACCTCAACCACGAGCCACATGATCTCTCCAGCACCATCCCCATAGCACAGGCTGAAATGACTTCTTTCTGAGAGTAATGGTAGTGCCTCCTTCTAGCCTTATCAGCATGAATTGAGAACACAGGGAGAAAATGTGCGTACAGGCATATTAAAGGCATATGACAAAAATTAGGCCTAAGAGCTTACCAGCCATGCCAGATGGAGGGAAGGCTCTAACTCCTTACCTGGGACTCTGGGACTCATGAAGTGGTGTTTCAAACACTGTGAAGGCACAGCCCCACCAAACACCCAGTGAGTTCATCAACAACAGCCAGGAAGAGATTGTCCAACTGTCCCTTTCTTGGCCCCTCGCTTCCTCATTCAACTGTCACCTGCCTATCCACCTGCTCATGAATTTGGACCTGGATTTCCCATTTTCTGCTCCAGACTACTCCTTCCACTTTGCATCTGGCTGCATCTTGGCTCTTAGTCCAGGCTCTCCTGGAGAGACAGCAACAACTGCTTACCTGTGGCAGGTTTAGATTCACATTTTGTCAATACAGACCCTATTCCAATTCTAACCAGCCCATTTATGGAATGTTTTGGACTCTGCTGTAGATCTTTAGTTTGTATTCATACTGTAAACATTGTATCCTCATAATAATGTTAAGTGGGTAGGCAAGTAGGTAGGTAGGTAGGTAGGCAGGTAGACAGAGAGCTAGGTAAGTACGTAGCTAGAGAGAGAAATAGACACACAGACACACTTACCATGTGCTGTCTAATATGTGTCTATGAGTTACTATTAGTAATTAGGATTAGAGTAAAAGAATCTGCATTTGCCTTGGCCACATTGCCAAAGTAGGTGGGATGAGCTGGAAAACTGTTGCAACTTAAACTGCTACACTTGATGATTATTAGTCAATAAATTCTGACAATCAGAAAAGCACAAACCTTGGACCATCTGGTATCAACCAGGTGAAAGATAGAGAAAAGAAACTTTGCTTTCGGTTGCTTGCCTTCACTCTCACAGGCACGTTGATCTACTCTGCAGCTGTTCCTGCATTCCTCCACTATTATTATGACCCAGCTTCAAGCTTCCAACATGGACTAAGACCACGGTCTCTCTAGAAATGCCCCAGTCCTTCAGAGCCGGATAGGACTGTACTCAGCCTTGTGGGCCACACAACTACAGGATTCTCCCCCATTCCAGTGTGAGACAGACATTGTTGGACTTCCCAGACCCTATTTCATAGGACAGTCTAGGCAAGCACCTTTGAATAAGTATTCATTCTTTAATTTCTGTGTCTTTAAGAACCCCTATTCAAATAGATTGTTCCCATCAATGTTTTTTGGCATAGCATGCTCATGACAAGTGAAGTATTTCCTTTTAAGATTATAATAATAATCTAAAATTTCTTGTGGTGACATGATGACCTATGACTATACTGAAAAACTATTCCTGGTAATCCATGCGATACAAATGACATTCTGTTTGATAAGCTAATGCAGAGTATTACTAAAAGTATGTGCAGAACCAATTAACATTCAACTTAGTGCTACATACCTATTCTGCATGAGACTGCACACTGCACTTATTGCTAATGACTACGGTCTAGACTAGTATAACAGAGTCAGCAGATGACTTCACAATCCTTCCTGTCCTTACTACAAGTAGACTATCCCTTTATACTGAGCTGTATACAACTGATGTTAATTCAGTATCTGGTGTATTATTTTATTTCTAAATGTATTGACTCTGATCGCTCATGTAACATGATGTTATGAAATTATTTTTGTGATGGACATTAGTTACTCAGAGATAAGCTATGTTCTTGGTTTTGTTGTTGTTGGTGTTGTTGTTGTTGTTGTTAGGGAACTAACTCATTATTTTCAAAAGCAGTGAGAATCAAATATAGTATTCACATATTCATCTTACTTTATGATCAAAGCTGTTAAGGAGTTTCTCCTTGTTCAAGCTCTTTAGCTAACAAATGAATTGTTAGAATTAAATTATCACTGTTCCACCACCTCCAATGAAGCAATGGATCTAGGAAATCCTCATCCATGGCTGTTCAGAGCACAAGACACAAATAATCCAGTAGATGATGCTTTTTGATGGACTTGTAAAACCTTCTGTAAGAAACCCTTTCAAAACATCAGAGTTGATCATGTTTTTTAGTTCAACTAATCATTTAGGAAAAGTATAAAAGTCTAGGGGATGTGACAAATGGCCACACAAGAACTCAATCCTGAATGCCAGGCCATTGGGTTCTTTAGAGAAGAACAACCAGATCTACCTTAAAATATAAAATAACAAAATAGTAACTGATAGATGAAGGAAATATTAAACATCAGCCAGTGGCAATCTATGGCCAGTCTTTGAATTCTACATAAATCAAAATTTAAAACTTATGAGCTAGTCACAGAAGTTTTACCTCTGGGTATTGGACAAGAAAAAAAAGTTATGTTTTAGTTATACTTAAATAATATATGAGCCATAGTCGTTGACCTCATAAAGCTTTCAGTGAGTGTGAGAAATACATGGGTTTAAAGGAAAGATTATGATGTAACTTGATAAAGACTTGTGATAAGACATTAAGTATTGTGGGAATGAAAGAAGGAACATCAATAAGGAAGCTGGGAGAACAATTCTCGTTAGGAGAGAGATGAGTTTTGTAGGCTGAGGAGTGTGCCAGGGGAATCAGGAAGGAGGGAGTTCCAACATAAGCAAGCACAAAGAACAGAGACAAAAGGTGAAATAACAGGAACAGTATGTGTTCCAAGATGTGTGGACTTCTGAGCACAGATAAAGATGGGCAGATGGCAAGAGACTAGACTGGAAAGGTAGCCTTGCAGGAGAGCATATAGGCATTTGCTTGATTCCATAGTAAAAACAGTAGAGTGCTTTAATTATATTGAGAGATGAAGAAATGTTATAGTATACTTAGAAGTAAATCTCTCAAGAGGGAGATCAGTCTTGGGTATAAGAGGATGCTCACAGCTAACCATCAGACTGAACGCAGGAACCCCAATGAAGGAGCTAGAAAAAGGATTGAAGGAGCTGAAAGGGTTTGCAACCCCATGAGAAGAACAAAAGTATTAACTAACCAAACCCACCACAGCTCCCAGGGACTAAAACGCCAAACAATGAGTTTGTATGGAAAGACCCATGGTTCCAAGTGCATATGCATCAGAGGATTCACTCTCTGTCATCAGTGGGAGGAGAGGCCTTTGGTTCAGCAAAGGTTCTTTTTCCCAGTGTAGGAGAATGCCAAGGCACTGAGGTGGGAGGGGGAGCACCTTCATGAAGGCAATGGGAGGGGAGGGGAGATGGGATTGGCAGAAAGGGGATAACACCTGAAATATAAATACAGAAAATATCCAATAAAAAAGAAAAAAAAGAAGTGTTGTTGTTGTTGTTGTTGTTGTTGCTTTGTTTTGCTTTCTACTTTGTATGTAAGACTAAGAGGGTGGATTTTATCCTAAGAAATGTGGAAGCAGAATTGTACTCAAAGTCATGTTATAGGATCTCATTGTTATCAAACAAAACAGTGTTTCATCATGTTTGAGTTTTACAAGGAAGATGTCAGAATCACTGTATTAAGAATAACTACCCTACATCCCATAGTGGGCTAACATCCAATATTTACAAAGAACTCAAGAAGTTAGACTCCAGAGAATCAAATAGTCTTATTAAAGATGGGGTACAGAGCTAAGAAAATATATTCCCAACTGAGGAATACCAAATGGTTGAGAAGCACCTAAAGAAATGTTTAACATACCTAGTCATCAGGGAAACGCAAATCAAAACAACTCTGAGATTCCACTTCACACCAGTCAGAATGGATAAAATCAAAAAACTCAGGTTACAGCAGATGCTGGCGAGGATGTGAAGAAAAGAGGAACATTTCTCCATTGTTGGTGGGGTTGTAAGCTAGTACAACCACTCTGGAAATCAATCTGGTGGTCCCTCAGAAAATTGGACATACCTGAGAACCCAGCTATACCACTCATAGGCATATACCTAAGAGATGCTCCAACATATAACAAGGACACGTGCTCCACCATGTTCAAATCAGCCTTATTTATAATAGCCAGAAGCTGGAAAGAACCCAGATGTCCTCCAACAGAGAAATGAATACAGAAAATACGGTGCATTTACACTACGGAGTACTACTCAACTATTAAAAACAAATCACATTAAATTCTTAGGCAAGTGGATGGAACTAGAAAATATCATCCTGTGTGAGATAACCCAGTCACAAAAGCACACACATCGTATATACTCACTGATAAGCAGATACTAGTCCAAAAGCACGGACTACTCAAGAAGCACTTCACAGACCCTATGAAGCTCGAGAAGAAGAAAAGAAGACCAAAATGTGGATGTTTCAATCCTTAGAACGGAGAACAAAGTACTCACAGGAGAAAATGTAGGGACAAAGAATGGAGCAGGGACTGAAGAAAATATCATCCAGAAACTGTCTCACCTGGTGACCCATTTATAAGCAGTCACCAAATCCAGTTACTTTATTGATGCCAAGAAGTGCTTGCTGACAGGAGCCTGATATGAATGTCTCCTGAGAGGCTCTTACAGAGCCTTACCAATACAGATGAGGATGTTTGCATCTTACTGTAGGACTGAGCACAGGGACCTCAATGGAGGAGCTAGAGAAAGAACTGAAGGATCTGAAGGCATTTGCAATCCCATAAGAAGAACAACAAAATCAACCAACCAGACGCCCCCAGAGCTCCCAGGGACTAAAACACCAACCAATGAATATACATGGAGGAACCCATGGCTCCAGCCACATATGTAGCAGAGGATGGCATTGTCTGGCACCAATAGGAAAAGCTTTTTGTCCTGTGAAGGCTTGTTTCCTAAGTGTAGGGGTATGCTATGGTGATGAGGTAGGAGTGGGTGGGTGGGAGTGAGAGCATCTTCATGGAAGCAAAGGGAGGAGGATAGGAGAGGGGGAAAGGGGATAAAATTTGAAATATAAATATATAAAACATATATTAAAAAAAGAATGACTATGCCTGCAAAGTCCTTGCCTTTCTCAACACCATACAGATACAATATTAATGAGGTGTTTGTGGACTTCGGATGCAGTGTACCTTTAAGAAAAGCTTGATTAATCTACCTTCCAATCGTTCACATCAGCACTACATCCATCAAGCTGCCACCTAGTTTCCCAATTATAACTGTTTAAATCATTTATGTAATCTATCTAAACACTGAAAACCTGAGAGAGCAAATAAAGTGGCCACTTCAGTATGGATTCATTACAGCAAGCATTACATAAAAGAAGAAAACACTAGGTTTGGTAGAAAATAAATTGGAGGTGTTAAGCTTTCTATGCCTTCTAATACAACTATTGACGTCTTACTATGACGAGATTGGCTTCTTCGCCCTCCCAATGAGGGCCTCCTTCTGCCCTTGACTCCAGATATGGTGCAGCCTTCTCTAGGTTTCTGCCTTGATTTCTCCTCAGTGATTCACCCTGGAATTGTAAGTCAAATAAGGGAGAGGTGTTTGGCTCACAATTTGAGGGTGCAATCCATCGAGACAAAAAAGGTATGGGGATGTGAGCATTTGGGAGCTGCTCACACTATATCCAGTAAGAAATCAGAGAGAAGAGTTCTAGAGCCTCACTGTCTTTCCTGGTCCTTTTTAAGCAGGTTAAGATTTCAGCCTATGAAGGTACCACCTACATTTACATGTCTCTGGAAAGATACCCAGATAAGGGTGTGTCTTGTTCTGGACTCTAAATCCAGTTAAGTTGACAAGGGAAAGTAACCATCACTCTCCCCCTTTCTTATACAGCTAGGCTCACATTTGTTATTGAGCTCAAAAACTAAAAACAAAAAACCTAAACAGCATGTATTTAGTGATAGAGGCACTGCTATAAAGAAAGTAAAAGGCAATGCTACAAAGAAAACCCAAAGCACAATTAACAAATTTCACAGGACACAGTGGTGTTTCCCTTTATTACAAGAGAAAACCGAGGCTACACAAGGTATATTTGAGTTCCTAACATTTGTTCATCTTATAACAATAATCATTTTACAAAACATTTGAGCATGATACATACTTCATCACTGTGATACCATACACTGCAATATATGCACATGCACACGCACATGCACACACACACATGCATACACACACACACATGCACACACACTCACACACACACACACATGCATACACACATACACACCTTTCAAAGGTTATAGGATTCCATGGAATTACTCTCAATTCTCCATTATCTGCAATTTGGCTGCTGTAAAGAAGATTTGAACACAGATACTGGAATTCACAAGACAGAGTGGTGTCTGCAAACTGAGAGCACAGCGGTGCTAACTGGCATTCTGAAGAAAGAATAACACACACATGTGTAATGCTGTAGGCTCATGGTAATACCCTTGCTGGACTCTACTTCAAAATTCAAAGACAAACCCATAAAATTGAAATGAGAGTTCTCTTCCTTTTCCTCCCATGCCTTCAAAGCTAGAACTATTTTGTAGTGTTGAGTTAAATATCTTATACAAAAATATCTCGTAAGTGGGCATTAAGTGGTGGGTTGAGGGCTCCATGCCAGAAATGTTGCATAAATACCAGGTGACCATGGGGCCCATTGAAGACTTGCCATACTGTGAGGGTCTAGATCTGATTTAGCATGTCCACATGCATGATAAAATAAATACACAAACATATCCATATCTCCCACACAAAAATGCATTCACATACAAAAATGGGAGAAAATCTTGTAAGATTTTCTCATGAAATAAAAAAACTGTTTATGACAAAATAATTTAGGCTCATGATACATAAAAGACAAAGAGGAAGTATGAGTATTAGGCAAAGAAATATGAGAGAAATTAAAAGCTAAAGAAAAAAAGAATAAACACAGTTCAAATGCCAAACAGAAAGGACAGACATGCAGACATTTCCTCCTCCTCCTCCTCCTCCTCCTCCTCCTCTTCCTCCCCCTCCTCCTCCTCCTCCTCTTCCTCCTCCTTCTCTTCCTCCTCCTACTCTTCCTCCTCCTCCTCTTCCTCCTCCTCCCCTTCTTCCTCTTTCTCCTCCTCCTCCTTCTCTTCCTCCTCCTTCTCTTCCTCCTCCTCCTTTTCCTCCTCCTCTTCTTCTTCCTCCTTCTCTTCCTCTTTTTGAGACAGGGTTTCTCTGTGTAGCCCCTGAGTGCTGGGATTAACAGTGTGTGCCACATTTAAAACAATGTTTTTTATTTCTGAGCAGACTATCTTTGTATTTTACACTGAAAAAAGAAAGTTATTTTCTAAAATAAAGCAAGTGATATTTTCTAAATTTTCATTCAATAATTCATTATTAGACAATAAGAAATATTCAGGGAAATGAAAAACTCCTACTGCAATTTCAGAAAAAAAAAACTACTCTTTCCTAATGTATATTAATGGCCTCTTCTAAACAGACTATGCCTATTAGGTAAATATATCATTCTCCATTTAAAACGATTTTTCTGTCTTGATTCAATTCTGTTAGGTTGTAACAATGCATCTTATAATTCCACAGAAATACTTTGGAAGGCTCAACAATTCCCCTCTAATAGTTTCCTTGCTACTCATTTTACATCATTTCAGTCCACAATAATCAAGGTTGAGCTTGTTTTGTTCCAAGGGTAAAAATGATTTTATATTACTCTGGCATAATAGACCAGACATCCTTATTCACACAGCCATCCATTCAGCCATCACACGTCAACTGTCTTATACATGCACAACATTGCAGTAGGTCTGACAGAAGAAAATAGCAATTAATTACACAATTGGGTGCCTTTAAAACATTTACTGTTTAGTAGGAGTGTTAAGAGATGCCCAAAAGACAAAACTGTACTAACTGACAAAACAGAAAAGCAGAAAAAAAAAAAAAAAAAAAAAAAAAAAACCACGATTATCCCTGGGAAAGTGAAAGATACTACACCCTCTCTGACTATCCCGTGCCCCTGAGTCCAGGCTGTACTATTGTAGTTGACCTTGCTTATCAAATGGAATGAGGAGAAGAATTGATGGTTTTGGTTGTTGTTGTTGTTTATTTATTTGTTTTATTAAGGAGGCGTTATATAAACTGAGCTTGAATAATGGAACATTCTAGACCCTGGGAAAATGCATTGTAAATTTTATAAACCAAGGTCATCCTTGTGAATTAATGATTCTAACTCAGATGTTTTCTACAATAGATAATTCAGTAGAGTCCTTAGCTATCCTCTCCATCCTGCTCATGGATTTCATAACCAAAAAGGCAAATGCAGTCAAGGACCAGGAGGGATGAGCTAAACTGTGAAACATTGCTCTTTCCAGAGGTCTCATGCTGGGGTGCTAACCGAAGATGATACACCCATTCAGACCAAACTTAGAATTCTTAAGTTACCTTACAAATCTGTAGCAGCTGTTTTTAAACATGGCGGTTTTATGCTTCCTTTTAGAAATTGGCTTTAATATTTCAGCTGCTTTCTTTCATTAAATGTACAAAGAGAACATGTGACTATTTCTAATGCATATCTTAATAGGACAAGAGATCTGAAGTAGAATAGTCACTGAGAGTGGGAACTATCATTTTATCAAAGTAAATCTTTAACAACCTTCTAACATGTGATGGATTATTATTTAAAGCTCAGTGGAACAGAAGTCCTAATTAACTAACATAGCTTCTGGATTGCCTACAACTTCATAAAGCTGAGCAAAAAAGGTCAGACTAGCCTCAAGTCTCTTTTCTATCTGTTCAGAGATTAAAATTCTCATCCTATCACTTAAAGTGGTCTCATTCCTGGGCTCAAGCAATCCTCCTACACCAGCTTTCAGAGTAACTGGGACCGGAGACAATCTTGACCATGTCTTACTTTACCGCATAACATCTTAAATGGTCATTTTATAGAAAATGAGGACAGATAGATTACTAGAATTTGTTAAGTTAATAAAAAAAATTTAGGTACCCCTGAACTATGAAAAGTAACTGCACATCTCTAGCCTAAGTGTTATATCCTTGCACTATCCAACTACAAAAATGTGAGATGACTCAGAAAGGACGTTTTGCTTATAGATGATTAAAAATCTTTCTCATATCGTCAACATGAAATATTATTGATGATGCCAAGGTCATGGATGAAAACAGACCAGGATTTTTCAATTTCTAGCAGAGGTTGTATTTTATAGATAGTATCTTCTATGTTAAGTATATGTTTATTCACTATTCAGAATTATATTTGTGTGTGTGTGTTCTATTTCTACTTGAACCAGACAATGAAATAGCATTTGCCTCTCAAATCCTCATAGTTTTGAGAGAAAAAGTAAACTTTGAGAACATTAGTATAAAGTACAGAAAAATGCCTCTGTTGCCTATGAACAGCACATTTCAGTGGTTCTCAATATGACTTCACTGAGGAACACAAGTCACACATGATGTGTGGCACAAGCCCAGTGGTTGCCAGATGAACCAACTCCTGAGATCTCTGATCTCCCAAAGCACACTGTGGCACACACACACACACACACACACACACATACACACACACACACACACTTGAGAAAGATTAATAAAAATATGATACGAATTATATAAGCAGTGTATCTTTGTCTTCTTAAATTGAAAAGTCTTTGAATTTTCACTCTGCTTATAAAGGTTGTTTGGTTCTGTGCCATGGCTAGCTCAGACACCATTATTCCAGTCACCAGCACTGTGCTGCTATGTCATTAACTTGTTCCTTCTAATGCATGGTGATCATTTGTCACATGTTCATTGTCAGCAGGTATCAGACTCTATGACTGGAACAGACATACAGACACAGGAGGAGTTTATTATGATTTCTTTTCCTCACAGAAATGACCAGTACCTTAAATTCTGCAAATACCAAATTGCTGTCTCATGTTCAAATTCTATGACTGGAAAACCATAGCATGTTCATTATTGTAATTGAAACAAAATTATCAATTTTTATAATCACAAAATACCTTCTCTATTTTATTTAATGCCTATTAACTTAGCACTATAGAGTTCATGGAGACCCACACAGAAAATTTTACATTTTAAATAACTGAGACTTGTGAGCATGGCTGTCTGCAAGCATTCCTCCTCTGATAGTTCTGAAAGCTGAAAGAAAGAAAAAGGTGGGTATCAGATCACAACTAAATATCTTAACACAGCTCTAAAATAAAAAAAAAAAAAAGACAAAACAAACAAAAGAAACAGCCCAGGAAAAGTTAAGAATGAAACCCACCACGCTGTCAGTGGAGTTGAAGCAAGATGGCGCTGTACCAGTAGAAAATGAGAAACTCCAGGCACTGGTTATGAGATCTTTGAAGTTGTAAAAACTGCCCAACTCTGAATTATGAAGTCATTTGTCTTCCCAAGCAGGAGCAAAGTATGCACACTTGTGAGTCAAGGACCACATCTCCCAGAGAAGGCCACTGAGTCAGTCAGCTGTTGTTACCTTCCTTTCTCAAAATACCTAATTAAATAAATTGTGTTAGTTTTGGGGTGGGGTGGGGTGGGGGTGGGGAAGATGGCACTGTGCTATCAGGTTAAAAACAAAGAGTATTTTTGTTTATTTGCTTCATTGTCAGGTGATTTGAGGTACAAAAGACTCCAAAATTGTCTAGCTTAAAGCCATCTAAATAGTTTAAGGGAAGACATGCTTGGGCCTTGAAAAGATGCTCTTCTAAGAGCTGAAATAAGTCAACAGAAGGTGGCACAGAACAGGATGCCAGTTACTTCACGGTCCTCAAAATGTGGTCACCGACAAGGAGCAACAGTAATTCCTTTATTATTAAAGAGGTGAATTCCTGAGCTCCTTCCTACCCAGTCATTAACCCCGGGGTTATAACAGCAACTAGAGTTTTGAGAGAACAGCAGCAAGTCTGAAGGTACAGCCCACATCCAGGTACTTTTAACAGGCCTGTTAATACCTTAGATGCTGGAGTCCTCTTCTGCTACTGGCTTTGCATGAGAATATCAATTTCATGCAAAGCCAGTAGCAGAAGAGGACTTTTCTAGCATCTTTTCATGATTTAAAAGCATACCAAAAGTGATTTTTCTCATTGTTAGATTCATCAGGAAAAATAAGAAACAGCAAAATCTTGGGCAGATGATGAGGACCGGAAGCCAGAAGCATAAGAATGGGACTGGCACGCATGGATGGATTTGAAAGAAGGAAAGTGTGAGCCAAGCATCAGAGGTCACGTGACTGCTCAAGGCTGGGGACCTCACCTTACCCACCAGCAGGCCATGTTTGTCAGCAAGGACATTTATGAAAACTGTGAAGTCTGATCTCTACATCTGTGCTTTTCCTAATGGATTACTGTTTTAGCCACAATAGTAATGTACCATGATGGCAAGAGAAAATTAGTATTTAAATACATATGTGTATGAAATTGGTAATGTTGTATGAAAAAATATACTGAAAGAAAGCAGTTTTCCATGGAGGAAAATGTACAAGGAAGACAGACTTGAGCATGTAAGTGCACTGGAGATTTGGCAGGTAAAAGGAGGCAAAGGCCATTGTCCTGTGACTGCTAGCGTATGAGTCTGTAGAGGTGTGAGCAACGAGAACAGGAGGACTGAGGACCTACACTATTATAGGCAACAGCACTTTTCATTTGAGCTCAATATTCCAGCAGCAGACCTGACATTTGTTTCAATAGAGATTACAGTAATTTTGCAAGAATTAGTAGCCATAAAAATCTGTTTGTATATAGTATCTGTTCATGATTAGGAAATATATCATTAGTTCATATGAAAAGTGAGAAGTGTTTTGGAAACTATGGATATTGTACATCTGGTACTGTGTAAATATGAAAGCATTGGTTTAAAAGCATTGACATGTTGCAAAATGAAACATGTATACACTCTAGTAACAAAGAGGTGTAGCCTACAAATAATTCTGTATAAATGTATTAGGAAGCATGTACAATAAAGATAGATAAAATATTGTTCATGAAACTAGTAAAACCACAAAGCTCTTCATGAAAACTTAATATAAAACCACAAAGATAAGAGGTTAAAGAAAAAAAAAACCAAAACTTTCTGATGTAAAAAGATAGCTTCTAAGCAAAGCAAAACCATCTGGAAAGGAGAATTAACATCAGATTGGCCAAGTACTTCCAACACCGTCAATAAGCAGTAACTATTAACGAGAAATGACGTCCACCTAGAATGTACTGTTCCCAGAAGCTCACCCAAATGGAAAAGTAAAGAAAGACAGTCTCACTAAGTAAGGAATAAGGGTTTTAATGCTCATAAATTTTGAAAAACAAAAGCTATTTTCAACCATTACCCAACCAGTGGGAAGATTGGACAAAATAAAGGCATTGCAGTTAGAGAAGGCACACTGTGACGGGATGCTTGATAATCGCGCAAGTCTAAATGCTGCATTCACCAACTGTAATTTTGCAGTCTGTAAAGAAACAACACAAACGTAAAATGAGAGCATTTTGAGCAAGATTGACCAGGTTGAACTTTGCAGAAAGGGTCAAGTGTGTGTGGAAGGCAGGCGTGAAGAACACAGAAACTGAACATTAGTCCGTTGGAAACATGCAAGAAACAAGGCTTAACTTCCAATATTGCTGGGATGATAAAAAGCCTCCTTGTTAATTATTTGAAAGTGCAGAGGAGATTGACAAAAGAATTAAAAAGCATTTTCTGCTTTTGGCAAGATGGACATTTTTTTCCTATATTAATCCTGCCAATCCATGATCATGGGAGATCTTTTCATCTTCTGAGATCTTCAATTTCTTTTTTCAGAGGTTTGAAGTTCTTGTCATACAAATCTTTCACGTCCTTGTTTAGGGTCACACTAAGGTATTTTATATTGTTTGTGACTATTGTGAAGGGTGACATTTCTCTTTGTTTCTCAGCATGTTTGTCCTTTGAGTAGAGGAAGGCTACTGATTTGTTTGAGTTAATATTATGTCCAGCCACCTTGTTAAAGTTGTTTATCAGCTGTTAAAGATCTCTGGTGAAATTTTTGAAGTCACTTAAGTGTACTATCATATCATCTGCAAATAGTGATATTTTGACTTCTTTCTTTCTGATTTGTATTCTTTGACTGCTTTTTGCTGTCTGATTGCTCTGGCTAGGATATCCAGTACTATGTTGAATAGGTAGGGAGAGAGTGGACAACCTTGTCTGGTTTCTGATTTTAGTAGGATTGCTTCAAGTTTCTCACCGTTTAGTTTGATGTTGCTACTGGTTTCCTGTATATTGCTTTTACTGTGTTCAAGTATGAGTCTTGCCTTCCTGTTCCTTCCAAGACTTTTAACATGAAGGGTGTTAAATATTGTCAAGTGCTTTCTCAGCCTCTGGAGAGATGATCATGTTGGTTTTTTTTCTTTGAGTTTATCTATATAGTGGATTATATTGATGTATTTCCATGTATTGAACCATCCTTGCATCCCTGAAATGAAGCCTACTTGATCATGATGAATGATCGTTTTGATGTGTTCTTGGATTTGGTTTACAAGAATTTTATTGAGTAGTTTTGCATCAATGTTCATGAGGGAAATTGGTCTAAAGTTCTCTTTTTTATAGGGTCTTTGTGTGGTTTAGGAATTAGTATAATTGTGGCTTTGAAGAATGAGTTTGGTAGATTTCCTTCTGTTTCTATTTTGTGGAATAGTTTGGAGATTATGGGTATTAGGTCTTCTATAAAAGTCTGAGAGAATTTCCACACTGAATCCATCAGGTCCTCCTGGGCTTTTTTTTTTTTTTTTTTTTTTTTTTGGTTGGGAGGCATTTGAGGACTGCTTCTAATTCTATAGGGGTTTCGATAGGGGTTATGGGGCTATTTAGATGGTTTATCTGATCCTGATTTAACTTTGATACCTGGTATCTGTCTAGAAAATTGTCCATTTCCTCTAGATTTTCCAGGGGTTTTTTTTGAGTATAGGATTTTGAGTAGGATTTGATGATTTCTTGAATTTCTTTAGTTTCTGTTGTTATGTCTCCCCTTTCATTTCTGATTTTGTTAATTTGGATACTCTCTCTGTGCCCTCTAGTTAGTCTAGCTATGGGCTTATCAATTTTGTTGATATTCTCAAAGAACTAGCTCTTGGTTTTGTTGATTCTTTGATTCTTTGTATGTTTTTTTTTCCTATTTGGTTGATTTTAGCTCTTAGTTTGATTATTTCCTGCTATCTACTCTTCTGCTTCTTTTTGTTCTAGAGCTCTCAGGTGTGCTTTCAAGCTTAGTGTATGCTCTCTCCAGTTTCTTTTTGGACGTGCTCAGAGCTATGAATTTACCTCTTAGCATTGCTTTCATTGTCTCCCATAAGTTTGGGTATGTTGTGTCTTCATTTTCATTAAATTCTAAAAAGTCTTTGATTTCTTTCTTTATTTCTTCCTTGACCAAATTATCATTGAATAGAGCATTGTTCAGCTTCCATGTGGATGTGGGCTTTTTGTTGTTTTTGTTGTTATCAAAGACCAGCCTTAGTTCATGGTGATCTGATAGGATTATTTCAATGTTCTTGTATCTGTTAAGGCCTGTTTTGTGACTGACTATATGGTCAATTTTGGAGAAGGTGTCATAAGGCACTGAGAAGGAGGTAGATTCTTTTGGTTTAGGATGAAATAAACTATAGATGTCTTTGAATATCTTTGTCTGCTTCCATAATCTGTCCATTGATGAGAGTGGAGTCAAGTTGAAGGCTTCTACTATTATTGTGTGGTGCAATGCATGCTTCAAGCTTTAGCAGAGTTTCTTTTATAAATGTGGGTGCTCTTGTATTTGGAGCATAGATGTTCAGGATTGAGAGTTCATCCCTATAGATTTTTCCTTTGGTGAGTCAAAAGTGTCCTTCCTTATCTTTTTTGATGACTTTTGGTTAAAAATCTATTTTATTTGATATTAGAATGGCTACTCACAGTTGTTTCTTGAGACCGTTTGCTTGAAATTTTTTTCTGAACTTTTACTCTGAGGTAGTGCTTGTCTTTGTTGCTGAGATGACTTTCTTGTGTGCAGCAAAATGCTGGATTCTGTTTATGTAGCCAGTGTCTTATAGCCGATGTCTTTTTATTGGGGAATGGAGTCCATTGACGCTAAAAGATATTAAAGAATAGTGATGTTGTTTTCTGGAGAGGGGTGGTTTTTCTTTTTTCTTTTTTTTTTTTTTTTTTTTTTGGTTAGAGGTAGAATTATTCTTGTGTGGTTTTCTTTTTATGGTTTTGTTGCAAGAACATTATTTTCTTGCTTTTCCTAGGGTGTAGTGTCCCTCCTTGTGTTGGAGCTTTTCATCTATTATCCTTTGTAGGACTGGATTTGTGGACAGATATTGTATAAATTTGGCTTTGTTCTGGAATATCTTGGTTTCTCCATCTATGTTAATTGAGAGTTTTGCTGCATATAGTAACCCGGGCTGGCATTTGTGTTTTTTTAGGGTCTCTATGACATCTGTCCAGGATCTTCTGTCTTTCATAGTCTCTGTTCAGAAGTCTAGAGTAATTCCTATCAGTCTTTCTTTATATGTTACTTGTCCTTTTTCCCTTACTGCCTTTAGTATTCTTTGTTTTGAACATTTGGTGTTTTGACTATTATGTGTCAGGAAGAATTTATTTTCTAGTCCAATCTATTGGAAGTTCTGTAGGCTTCTTGTATATTCATGGTCATCTCTTTCTTTAGGTTTGCAAATATTTCTTCTACAATTTTGTTGAAGATATTAAGTGGGCCTTTTAGTTGGGAGTCTTCACTCTCTTCTATACCTATTATCCTAGGTTTGGTCTTCTCCTTGTGTTCTGGATTTTCTGAATGTTTTTGGATTAGGAGCTCTTTGGTTTCTGCATTTGTCTGCCTTATGTGTCAATGTTTTTCTATGTTAGCTTCTGCCCCTGAGATCCTCCCTTCAATCTCTTGTATTATGTTGGTGATGCTTGCATCTATGACTCCTGATGTCTTTCCTAAGTTTTCCAACTTCAGGCTTGTCTCCTTTTGTGATTTCTTCATTGTTTCTATTTCTGTGTTCAATTCCTTCACCTGTTTGTTTGTTTGTTTGTGTTTTCCTTTAGCTTTTCAAGTGGTTTTGTGTGTGTGTGTGTGTGTGTGTGTGTGTGTGTGTGTGTGTGTTTTTGTTTTGTTTTTGTTTTTTGATTCCTCTTTAAGGGCTTTAACTTGTTTGTGGGTGTTCTCCTCGGCTTTCCTGTACTTCTTTAAGTGTTTATGTGTTTCTTGAGGACCTCCATCATCATCATGAAGTATGATTTTAAGTCTACATCTTGTTTTTTGGGTGAGTTGGGATATCCACCATTTGCCATGTTTGGAGAACTGGTTTCTGATGTTGCCAGGTTGTCTTGGTTTCTGTTTTTTAGGTTCTTGTGCTTGCCTCTTGCCATCTTCATATCAGTGATGCTAGGTGATCTTGTTGTCTCTGACTGGAGCTTGTCTCTCCTCTGCGTCTATGGGCCCATGGTCTCCAGAGGGAGATTGCTCCTGCGTATTCAGTTCTCTGGGTAAGCTGGTGAGTTCTGACGGTAGTGCCCAGTCATGATGCGACTGGGCCGGCTCTGACCTTGAGCTGAAATGGTCTGTTCCCAGGCAACATTGCTGCCTGTGCCCTTAGAGTTCCTGGTGGCCTCTCCCGGGGTTGGCGGTGGAGAGGAAGTGTGAATTCACCCCTGCACTCAGAAGTGAGAGCCCTCTTGCGGCTCTTCCAGGTGCCCAGCAATCATTGGGCAGGCTGCCAGTCATGATGAAACTGGGCTGGGTCTGGCCTTGGAACAGAAGTGTCGGGTCCCAGGCAGTCCACTACCTGCACAAGGTCAGCTTTGACTATATTGGGAGTTTGAGATTAACCTGGGCTACTTAATATACACTCGCTATTAAAAAAAAAATAGAACCATGCCACATATCTAACACCATAGTATGTAATTTCCAGGCAAATTCAAGATTTAAATATTATTACAAAAAAATAAGTTAAGAGGAATCATTTTTGTAATCCTGTGGTTACTGAAAGTGGATTGAAGGCTTACTAGAGATAAGTATAGGTAGAAAGAATCAGAACAAAGCGAGAGCCATGTGTGTAAGGGTGAAGATGTCTCATGAAAACCTGTCTAGAGAAAATTAAAAGGCCAAGTGCGGTGGCACACCCTTGAGATCTGGACAGTCGGGATGCTGAAACAGAAGGAGCTAGTAATTGATAGGTGATCTGGGCTATAGAGTGATACAGCAAGACCCTGTCATCAACATGAAAGAAGAGGAGAGTAAGAGGGGCTAGGAGGAAAGGAGGGTGAAGAAGAGGAGGAGGAAGAAGGAATAGAGATGGAATAAATTAAGAAACCATGAGTAGAAATATAGACCGGTATGTTTTGAAAGTCATTGTGATCATTTATACTTCTAAAAAAAACATTCAAATGCTATGTCTTTTTGTTTTGGTTGGAGCTGTGTCATGTTAATGCTGTCCCTAGCCAAGTTAGGTACAAACTGGCTGTTGAGATGATGCTGGCTAGAGAAACAAAGTTAAAAGGAGAACAAACCAAAGACAAAACTGGAACCAGCCATGCCATTAGACCACCCTCACTGGAATAAAAGAATAAGGAAGAGTCACCCAGCTTTTTAAGGACATGTACCTCTCAAGAACTACAACCATAAAGAATAATGAGCAAAACGGCCTCAGTCTATGGGAAAGAGAGAATGACATTTGTATGACAGTTCTAACAGGACTGTACACAGTTCTGTCTGGGTGAATAAATACAGTCATGTGCACAGTGATGTCCCACATTCAATATCTTACTCTAGAAAAAGAAACTTAGTCAATGTTCCAAATATTTGCAACTAAGATGTTTATCAAAGTGGCTGTGAATACAGTGGGGGAGGGAAAGCTGTTTGTAATCATAGAATTGAACAAATAAGTAATAATACAGCACACAAAGAAGTAACAAAACCACTTAAAAGACAGGTGCAGACTATCTACAGGCATGGACAGGTACCCGAGGATGGACTGAGTCAGAAAGCAGACTGTAAGCCTGAGAGTACAGTTCCCTGGTAGAGTGCTTGGCCAACCACACAATGCACTCCATTCCATTCCTAGCAGTTACAATGAAGAGTCATGTATTCCTATATTTTAAGGGAAAGTGGGGACTTACTGAATAAAACACATTGGGAAACGTCGGCCTGAGTTTACTGAACCATGGGGGACTTGGCTGACACTAGGCAGACTGAGGAAGGCTGAGGAGTTGATTTACACAAATATATGTATGTTAAAATCATAGAAGGGGGTACATCAAAGATTGGATAATAATTTTTACCTAGTTCTGACTACAAAATCATACCCATCTGCTTTTTCTTTCTGTTATGAACTTGAATTAATTCTATAATTAATAAAAAACGTTCCTCTTTGCCTTCCCAGTAGCAAGAATGGTAATAGAAACAAATTCTGGGATTAATCTTATAATTGTTGTGTGTTTGCAGCGCCCTAAATCACACTGAAATTGGGTTAGATCTATTCCAGCTTGGCACTCATTCAGGCTTTGTTGGAAAACCAGTATCATTAAATGCCATTAAGCATTAATATTCATTGAGTTGCAACAAAACTAGCTTGCTGACAGTCAGGAAGCCAGGCATTCAAAGCAGAATAAGAAATGTAGCTTCATTACTCTCCTTTGACATTAAGTTGCCGTTAAGAGCATCCCACATACTTTAATACCCACAGAGCTGTGAAAAGCTTTACCCTGAAAATGAACTGCGTATCTGCCATGCAGGGACACGCAATTGCTATCCAGTCGTGGTCATCTGACATGTTTTTTATTTTGTTGTTCCTTCATTCAGTCGTTGGTTTGCTTCCTGCAGTTCGGTTTGCTTGTTTGGTTCTCAATAAGAAACTTTAGTCCTCTGCCTGAGATGACAAACCTAACCTTCAAGATGACACTTGGGTGAGATATATATTCGTAAATCTCCCAAGGAGTGTCGGCCCATCTGTAGGAGTTTAAATGTTTGTTCAGAATGCTGAGCCCATGGTTTCCGTATACATCTGAGGAATGTCACAGATGAGAGAGAGTCAGGAGGTGTGGAGATAGATAAACAACATCACAGTGGCTCCAGTCTGCACCCTGGGTCCATTGATTGCCTTTCTTACCCTCTCCTTTGGCAAACAGACTAGAATTACTCCTGGAGCAGCATTTTCACCAGTTACAGACACAAGTGACCACAGGAGAATCGTAATACACAAGAGCGAGGGAAACCAGACAGCGTCTTATCTGACTACTTCATTTGCAGCCAAAGCAGATGACATCTAAAGAAGTCTCTCTGTCTCTCAGGGACACACAGGAACAGACAAGACAGAACCTGATGTAATCATTTGTCCTTAGCCAGAGAAACATAGTCAGTACCATATTTCAAGTGTAGGATCTGACTCTGTCTACTGCCACATAACCAATTAGTACTAATTTGAATGCAACATAATACTCAGTTATTAAGTCATGGCTTTTAAGTCAGTATCCCTGGCATAGCAAAGACGGACTCAACTCAAGTTCTCTTTATATTTAAATCAAGGTCTCAGCCTAGCTAGGGAATTCTCCTCCAGTCTTGGGGCCTTTCTCAAGCTCAGGTCATTGTGGCAAGATTGTATTTCTTATAGGTTTAGGTTTGCACTCACCATTTCTTGCTAGCCTTCAAATGAAAGATGTACACAACACCGAGAGATTTTACCCTTTCTTCTGGCCATGTGTCCCTCTAGTGTCCAACATTGAGAAGGAAGAATTTGGGATCAGAGTAGCTGCCTACCTATCCTTGCCACAATTTCCAGGACAGAAGGAGGGGGAGGAAGAAAGGGGAAGAGGACAATGAATGTTCTGCAAGCTCAGTCTTCTCATCCTCCAAGTTGACAAGATTGTCCCAAGAATAAAAGAATTAAAAAAAAAAAAAAAACACTCATCATTAGCTCAAGCCAGCCCAGAATAACCAGCCTTTGTAAGCCAGCCATGCCATCTAACATAACCTAACAACTATTAAGTTCAATAATTCCTATACACGCAAGGCCCAGACCCCTTTGGTATTTTGACTCCCTTAGAACCTGAGCAATCTAGCAGCTGCCATGCCACTGAAGCAACTGTGCACTCCATGGAGCTGAAATAGATGGGTACATTGCTACTTGGCATTTTTTCTGAAAACGTTGCTAATGAAGACTATGGGTATGCAGACCAAAGCCCACAAAAGCACTTGCTCCCTCACCGAATTTTAAACAAACAAACAAAAATGTAGAGCCTTATAAAGCTTGTAAAGGGGGAGCTACCAAGACTGAATGGCATGGGGTTATTGAGGGAACTAGGGATACATCATAATTACAGGTTTGAGGATATATATCAAGTACTCAGAGTTTCTTTCTTCTCAGGAAAGAGTTATGTTCTGACTCTCCTGTTATCATGAAGATGAAAGGAACTGCAAATGACGGCTTTGCCAAGAGTAAGGATGATGCTCTGTCTACAATCTTAAACATCCTCTTTTGAACTAATGCTCTTTGCATCCATTGCATAGACCAAAATATGCCAGTTGTCCTGTCTGCCGTTTCTATGGTTACAGCTCAATTTCTGAGTCTTCTCGTTGGTCCTTATATTTCCCACTCA
>NC_137958.1:33335368-33416453 GCF_963924665.1 Micromys minutus
CATTAAGTGTCAATGTCTGTGGCTCATAGAGACCTTGGGAATTCCCTAATTGGGGCCAACAGGAACCAGATAGATGTCCAGGGGCTGTGCAGACTAGCCCGACCCTCACTGGCCGTGGCTCTCCTGGAAAGCCAGCCTCACCTCTTACCAATGGCAGCACTCAGGAGAGCTGGCCCTGTTCTTCACCTGGGCAGTACTCTAGAGCTTTCTCTGGCTGCAGGACCTGGGGATGAGCCAGCCCCCAGGATGTGAGTGAGGGAGAGTTGGCCCTGCTACTTGTTTCCTTTAAGGTGACATAGATGCATAGGTGACTCCCTCCCCTACTCACTCCTTGCCACCTGAGGCAGACAGAAGAGCTGGCCTAGCCCCTCCCAGGATGCAGCACTTGGAAAAGTGGGCCCTGTGCCCTTAAATGGGCAACACAATGGAGTTAGGGTGTCGATGACTTGGGCCTGGGGGTATGAGAGCAAGAAAGCTGACTCTGCCTCCTGCTAGTAGTGGTATTAGGTAGCCTAGTCAGAGCAGTGCTGGGAAGCTCACTCTGATGGAGCTCATAAAGGAGACCTGGAGTGAGGATCGACTCAGGTACCACCCAGGCCCAGATCCAGGGCTCTGAATTGGTTCCATCCCCAAATCATCTGCAAATGGTTGGGGGACTCGTGGACAGGCCAGTCCTGATGCTCCAAAGCTATAGGATCTCCAGGGTGCCTGACAACAAAAGGATAACTGGCTGAAGACCCAATGAGGAACCAATGTCGGTGGTGTCACAGAAGCCAGAGATCTCAAACCAGACCAATGACCCACTGAAATGGACATTTGCAAGTAAAGATGTGTGAGCAGAGAGGTACACTGTAGGACTTCCACGAGGAGATGTGTCCATCCTTTGTCTTTTGTTTGTTTGTGTGTGTTTTATTTGGGGGGTGAGGTTGCAAGGGTAAAGGGTATGAGGGGTTGGGGAGGTTAGCATTACTGGGGTGCATGATGAGAAACTCACAAAGAATCGGCAAAAAGTTGAAAAAATATATATATATTATTGTGGCAGCCTCTTTTACTGTACATCCTTTTAACTAAAGTGGAAGGGAAAGTCAGTTCTCCTGAGTACTGTTGCCCTGGTTTCCAGAGCATTTCAGGAATAATTTAAACTCAAGAGATGCTCTGAAAATACCACTCTATGCTGTTTTTTATTTGTTTGTTGTTGTTTTTACCATTTCTAAATGTGAGTAATCGAGATGGTTGTAGCTCATGTTCATCTCCAAGTCTGTACTCTCAAGGGTACCATGGCCAACCTTAATTGGTATCGGATCTCAATTCTTCTCTGCTGAAGGAATCCAATACCATTTCCTTTCCCTTCTATAGAAAATATTGAGATGTATGTCTCATAATTAAACAGCCAAGAAAAAAAGAAGTGTGCTTGTGACATATACATAAGCAGCCCAAGATCTAACCAGTGGAATTTATACCTTTTTATATTGGGAACACGCATCCTAAGATGATTCTGAAAGTTAGACATGGCTTACATTGCTCTGTGTATGAGTACAAGTTTGTTTTCAAGCAATATTTTAGAAAAATTAGGGGGCATCCCAATCCCACGGTATCTATTATAGAAGTAACACCAAATAGCTTCTTATTTATCATATATGACCCTAATCTAATCATATGCTAAGTACATATGATATGAACTACGCTGTTGGGATGCTAATTCCTGTGTTTGCACAGGTATGATCCTGTTGGCACAGGCAACACTCAGATACTCTCCAACAAAGCTCCCAAACAACAATAGGATGTATTGTGATTTCCACCTGTCACTAGTATTTTTCCTTTAGTGGCTGAGCCCATTCTACACCTCCATTGTTAGAGTCACACTGCTTTCGAGTGTGGTGTATAACTCACCTGTAATGGGGATTCCCTCAGTTTTCTTAGCCATAACATGAAGACATTGGAAGAGAAGAAATTGTCCATTTGGCATGAGTACGGTGTCAAAACACAACTTTTTGCATTTTAAACATTCTGAACTTCATCTGTGCCTTTTTTTATACCTCTGCCTGTGCATGTACTAAAATTTGTCCTAGCTAAGGGTCTGGCAACAGTAATGGGGGTCTTCATCTGAACTTAAATCATTGTGATATTTTCCTGAGGAAACATCACTTTAACCTTAAATTCAAAAGTAGAGCAAATGGCTTGTCGGCTGTTGTAGACAGTCAGAAAATAGAGAGTAGTTCTGAAAAATCTGAGACAAGCTCAGATATTCCTGGAGCCACAGAATAGTGGTCCGTCCTTTGTAGCCTTGGCCTTTAGAATGAAACAGAAAAATTAAAGCCCAGAGCAATAATTGTGGGTGTTTTTAGCTAACATTTTTATATGTCAACTTTTTAAATGTATTATTTTATTTTTACATCTAATTTCATTACAGAGTATATTTCTTTCCCTAATCTTAATCTTCTATCAAAACTCAGATGCATTGTATAGCATACTAAAACCATGCTATGCTTACATGCTATGCTCACATGCTGTTCTCACAGGCTAAAGTCACATGTAAAGACCAGATGCTATAACATGCTAGGTTCACATTCCATGTTCTCATGTCATGCTCACATGCTATGATCACACACCATCTTCACATGCTGCGCTCACATGCTATGCTCACATGTTTTATCTGTGGTAAAGTTCTATAGCCTTCTCTTTGCACGTTTGTCTGTGCAGAAGCATGTTCTTAAAAGTGATGAGGATAATGCCATGATGTTGTTTGGCATGTGGGACACAAATATCTACTTCTAGCAATAAAATAATGGGTATTTAAGATGACAACCTCTATTTGAAATATGCAATACAGCACTTACCTTAAATTATACTATGTAGGTGGGATGCTATAAAAAGTACTCTGTCATGTTACTCAGAGTTTATAAAAAGGCTTAAGATATAATCTAAATACTGAATATTTGAAGGTTTCCCACTCATGCTGTTAGGTTTACCACTATAAAGTTTACACATTAGCATCTCAGCAGCTCAGACTTCCACTCCCAAGAACCATGTGCTATCTGTTTGGCTAAACCAGCTTAGGGGACCAGTTCTCTCTGCAATAGTTTTTTATTGTCCCTCTGCATCTGATCCAATCCTGGTACTGAAAGCATGTTAGACAGATCACCCAGATAATTATTCTTTTTGGACATTTGGCATACATGTTTTATATCTTTTAATTTCCAGAAGACACACAAATGCAAGGTGATAATTCTAGAATAAAACAAATAACAAGAACAGGTTCATGCCTAATGCTGAATAAATGGGAGACACAGGCTTCACCACACACGTTCAACAGAGAATGATATTCTTCAACAATAAGTCTCTTGAACAAACACTGACTTCCTCTGGTGTCGTTAAAATGTTTTAGAGTCAATGCATTTAGACAGCACTTCTAGAACTGGTGCCTGTTTTTCCCTCCCTTACTGTCTTGTGCTTAGATTTTGGCCATGTCTTTCTCTATGGCCCACAGAAAATTCTGCCCAAAATTCCCCCCTCAGTAGTAACCACTATGGTTGATCAACACAGGCAGACAAGATGTCACACTGGGTGTGAGGGCCTGTGACCAAGGAAAAGGATGGATTGCAGTGCTTAGCAGACGTATGATTCACAAAGTCGCTGCCCAAAAAATGGGTTTATTTACAATGTCACTAAATTCTGTTCTTGCCTAGGTAAGAATTGTCTCTCGAGGGTGCACTGCATTCCCTGCTATCCAGGACAAAGTAGTGCTGTTGTCGGAGAATACATTACAACATGTAGCAGAGTTCACGTGTGAGCAGGATACAAAAGGACCTGGGAAACAGTTGTTACTGAAGACTGGCAAGGCACAAAGCAGCAGGATGCTGCAGAGAGTGGAGGAGAGGCCCACAATGAAAGAGCAAATTCATAGCAGGAAGGGCAAATTAAGCCCTCTTACCTCTAAGAGAACTGGCTTCTCCTACTACAGTGGCTTTGTCTGTATTATAAAGTGTGACTTGAGAGTCCATGGGAAGTCGTGATGAAATAAGCTATGGACTTTGCATCCAGGCCAAGGACTAGAGCATCACCCTTCCCAGATGCAGCTCTAGCCCATGACTAAACCTCCCTCCTTCCTCCCTTGGGAAGTGATTGTGACCTCACTCATTCGTAATCTCATCTGGCTCTGTTTTGCTTTATTTTTTCTTTATGGCCCGTGAGTCCCTCTACTTGAACATTTACAATGGATTATTCCTTCTTTGTTTGCAACCAAGTTTATGCCTTGGAGAGCATCTATACTGACGGCTGTTCTAAAGTTGATTCCTTTTCCCCGTGGTGTAGTATTTTGCTACATGAACATTCCATATTTATCTGTGCATCTCACTGTCGACCATTTGGAGTTGCTGGCATGTATTCCTTCACCAACAGTGCTGCTGTTAGCATTTGGCAAATGCCACCTCCTAGTGTGCAAGGAGCTTTCCAAAAATTTACTCGCTAATAGAATGGCTGGCTCATCAAGCCTGACCATTACTCTGCCAGGTAATGCAATATAACCACCATCAGTGGTTTGCACGATTCTGTCTTACCATTGCTACACCATTGGAATCCTGTTGCTGGTAGACTTTCAGGACTGTCAGCTTTATGAAATTTCTCTACAGTGTTACATAGCACTTCCTTTATTTATTTAGTCCTCTATTAGATTATATTTTTTTAATTTATTCATAAGAATACTTCTGTTGTGGATATTAACCTCTGACTGTGTAAGTTAGGGCCCTCTGGAGTAACAGAACCTATAGAATAAATACATGTTCATATACACATGTACACGCAGAGAGATAGACATATAATTCCTTTCATTACTTTATTCTGTCAGTTAGTTTTCCACTAATCTTTGTATGTTCATGACACTAACCTTCCTCACACTCTGGCAGCCCCTGATCTTTGACACTTATCATCTATTTTGTCCCTCCACCCAGGATGCCATCCGTTGTACTTGAGTTTACACAATATATAGTCTTTTTTATTGATTATTTTGTTTACTTACATGCCAAATGTTGCCCCCCCCTTCCCAGTCTCCCCTCCACAAACCCCCATCCTTTTCCCTTCCCTTTGCCTCCAAAGGGTGTTCCCCTATGCACTCACCCACTCCTACCTCAGCCCTCTAGCATCCCCCTTCCCTGGGGCAACAAGCCTCCACAGGACCAAGCACTTCCCCTCCCACTGATGCCAGACAATGCCATCCTCTACTACATATGCAGCTGGAGTCATGGGCCCTTCTATGTGTACTCTTTGGTTGGTGGTTTAGTCCCTGGTATCTCTGGGAGGGGGTCTGGTTGGTTGATATTGTAGCTCTTCCTATGGGGTTGCAATCCACTTCAGCACCTTCGTCCTTCCCCTAACTCTTCCATTGGGATCCCTTGGCTCAGTCCAGTCTTTGGCTGTGATTATCTGTATATGTCTTAGTCAGATGCTAAGAAAAGCCTCTCGAATAACTCCATGCCAGGCTCCTGTCTACAAGCACTTCTTGGCATCAACAATAGTGTCAGGGTTTGGTATCTGTGGATGGGATGGATCCCAAGGTGGGAAGGTCTCCTGATGGTCTTAGTCATTGTAAAATTGGTTATTTTAACCTAGAATGAGTCTACGTTTCTTCTATGACTTCTTGTGGATCGATATTTATTTTTGTGACATCATTTTATTGTCCCCAAATTTTAACAATTAAATCATGTTGTTTCATCCAGTTTTGTTTGTTTTTGAGTATGGGTTATATTTTCACGCCAAAGTGTGAAGTTGCTTAGTTGTGTTGTAAAGGTATGTATTTTTGTAAGAAAAAGCAAAGCAACTTTCAATGTGGTTGTACCATCTTCTCTTCCGCAGCACTGAATGAGAACCCACACAGCCTGGCATCCTCAGTTTGGCTTTCAGCCATCTTCATGTAGTACTCTAATGCTATTGTATACTGGGCATCATTTTTTCATGACTGATGCTCTTAGAATGAAATATTTATGTTAAAGTTCTTGTCTTCTTTATTTAAGTGAAAAGCCATCCCACTTAGCCTATTTGATCTCATATAAAGCATGCCCCAATGCCAAGATTTGTTGCAAAGCTGTAATAAACACAGCTTAAAGTGTTGGCATTGGGAGAGACAAGTATATAGTGCATAATCCAAACTCTCGCAGCAAACCCACTGCTGCACAGAAACAAGCCAGTTCTCAGATCTGTGAAGGAAGAATGGTTCTGGGCGTCTTGATGGGAACCTTAGTAAAACGAACAAAAGAACTGTTGGCTTGATATTTGGCGTTCTACTCAGCTACAAATTCTAGACATATTGAGGGCTTAATGTATGACTGGAAAATCAAACCTCCAAAGTTAAAAAGGAACTGGAAGAATTATTTTTGAAGTTTAAAAAGCTAGCAGGATGTAGCAAAAAAATTGAACATTATCTGTCAGTTAACAGATCATGAAAGGAAAAAAGAAACAACTGATTATCATTCATGAAAGGAAAAAAGAAACAAATGATTATCGTTCATATAAACTGATGAGAGATAATGTCTAGAGAAATATCTCCTATATATTAGTAACTCCCTCCACATGGTTATCTTGGGAAGTCCTAGACACACAAATTCTATTATCAGAATGTCTTCTCTTCAAACTTGACCCTAGAAAAGTCCATGTGCTTTCTCCCATAGGAAGATGAAGGAAGAATTACAGGATGCTTTGTCAGTGAGACATAATGCAAAACAATAATGAAAATGACTAAACCACAAGAACATGCAGCTAATGCAGGGAATGAGCCTTGCAGAGAGCCTGTACCCTTAATGAAAATGTTGAAAAATGTGAGACAATATTACATGCTGTGCATAAACACATATATCACAGAACCTGACAAGATAAGTGCCAATAATAAACATTTTCAGTGTGGTGCCCACCTCTGGAGTACGTACATTATTCCTTAAGTTTATCTGTGTGAATATGGATCTTTACAAAACTCTTAAATCTTATTTCATTTGCTTGCCTCTAATATTTTTTTATTTATGGTTAAAAGACCTAGTTATACATATGTCTATAATAGAATGCTGGGAAGGAGAGAAACTAATGTTGAAGCCCTACACAAGGATCTACCACTCTTCTCCACATGTAGAATAGACCTTTTTAGATGTGTCAAGCCCTTGTTTCCCACTAATGTTTTCCATCCTTGACCTGGTTTTCCTTCACCATCACTGACTTCAAGAAATGCCAGTCCCAGTTTGCCATGTCCTCTTGAATCTTCCTAAGCCACACCCACCCCTCAGTGGATACTTGTTCAGCCAGGTACCAGTTAAAGGAGATTGCAGAGCGCCTGCACCAGCTCTTTATGCTTTTCTCATGTACGACCGGCTCCATGGGATGTTTTGAGAACCATTCTTTCAGTCACTTCTGAAACAACCAATGACATGATATTAATAAAACATCTCTCCCAGCATGAGCACTTTACTGGATGTTCTGATTAACTGAGCCTCAGATGATGTCTGCTGACTTCCCTTGGATAGCACTTATTCATGCCTAACTCTAGCCTTCCCATTTGATATTCTGTCTAAATATCTGCAACCCTGTTTAATAGTGAACACAAAACACTCTGAGCTTTTATTGCTGCCCTCGGAGCTATTTTCTTGTGTTCTCTGTGCACAATACTAGCACTTGGTAAAATGATGCTATAACACATCATCTTTAGGAAGTTCCTACTGAGTAACACTCCTCCTCCACTCCACTAAATGATGTCTTCATTTTTGGGAAAGTTGAATTCTCTGTAAAGCAGCAAGGATGTTTTACAGGGAAATTTTTAGTACCAGACATTCAGAGTGATGTTGTCACACACAGTGTGCAGACCAAAAAAGATATTAACCTAAAAGAACTAAGAATTTAACATACTTAAAAATGTGGTCGTCATAGAGAATGTTCATATTGCTGCCCTCGGAGCTATTTTCTTGTGTTCTCTGTGCACAATACTAGCACTTGGTAAAATGATGCTATAACACATCACCTTTAGGAAGTTCCTACTGTGTAACACTCCTCCTCCACTCCACTAAATGATGTCTTCATTTTTGGGAAAGTTGAATTCTCTGTAAAGCAGCAAGGATGTTTTACAGGGAAATTTTTAGTACCAGACATTCAGAGTGATGTTGTCACACTCAGTGTGCAGACCAAAAAAGATATTAACCTAAAAGAACTAAGAATTTAACATACTTAAAAATGTGGTCGTCATAGAGAATGTTCATTCAAGAAAATGTACATCAAGGGCTGGAGAGATAGCTAAGAGCTGTCATTCTGACTCCTGCCAGAAAAAAATTAGAATGGTTGGTCCTACCTGGCCATGATCTCACTGAGGTGTTCTTGAAGAAGACCCAAGTGGCTCCTTGTACCCACACGGCAGCTTAAAACTGTCTTTAACTTCAGTTTTGGGTGATCTGGTGCCCTCTTCTGGCCTCTGCCATCCACATGGTTCACATGTACAAGCAAAATACTCATGCCCATAAAATAATAATAAATAAATATTTTAACTGTAGTTTGAAAACAGAAAAGAACTTAATCAAAGAGCTGATTGCTAAGGTGATTAGCAAGTCACGTTCTCCTGTGCCCCCCCACCCACACACCATAGGCTCACCTTTTTCTGTTTTCCTTCTCATTTGTGATAAGTCTAACTCCCACATCTATGATCTCATTCTGGCTCTTGTTAAAATGATTACAGTTGTTGGTCTTACCTGGTCAGGATTTCATTTAGCATTTTTTATACCAAGAACCTGAGTTACATATAGTAGCGAGCCATCACGTAGGTTATAGAAATAAGCCAGGGTCCTCTGGAGGGGCAGTTGGTGCTCTTAATTACTGAGCCTTATCTCTATCCCATAAATGAATGTTTAGTGTTGAAATTTTAAATGACGTTAAAGAGAGCTAAGGAAGTATAGGGTGGTTGAAGGATTTTTATTTCCTTAATTCATATCCTTGAATGAAGAGCCCCCTTTCCCCTTAACCTGTACTGTGGCGTAGCCTTGCAAGTGTGAGCAGATCTATGCCTTTCTATCCACATCTTATGGCCACCACCCAAGAAGACTTTGATTGCACCATGTTCCCATGGGATAGACTATAACAAGCATATAGAGCTATGGAGAACAGAAAAGGGAGGTGAGTCTGTGGTCAGAGCAAGAGGGCTGAACACCTGTCTTCTGCCTTTCCCTAAGTCAGAACGGAGCTCTCTAAGCTTTCAAAAGAGGCTGTTTTTGTAAGCCCTTCAAAATCCTAGAGCCTGAGTCCTTATCTTAGAGAACACTGAACCTCATTTTCCACCCATCCCTACAGTTAACTTATGTGCCAGGAGCCACATTATCTAAATAATGAGCACTTAGTGCTTCCTGCATGTGAGCTACAACATTAATCTTGGCTCCCAAATTAAACACTGTGTAGAAACCCAGCTCCTGAGTGGTAACATGTTATATATTGGAGCAGAACGGTTATATTTCTCTAGGTTCTGTGCAGTAGGTTCCTTTGACAGAGAAGGGCAGTAGAGGTCTCAGTGGGTGGTAGATTCCCAAAATATTCTGGTAAGGCTTAGGAAGGTGTTGCCTGTTCAGTTTGCCCCTCTTTGCTATGCATGCTTAATTCTGTTGCTGTTGTCTCAGATACTGATAATTATCACTAAAATCTGAAGCAGGAAAAACATGTGTGTCATATTCTTTTCCCATAAAGCAGGTAAAATTCAGGCAGCAGTGCATGTGGAACAAGAGATGCTACACACAGGCGTCATTTATCACGACAGAACATCTGCCTTGTCTTCAGTCTGAGATATTATTCCCAAGCGTTGACAAACGTATTCATAAATAATGAAATGATATAAATTACAACAGACATTGCTTGCCTGTGGGGCTTCTACCATTGGCAAGTTTGATGGTCTGTACCCAGCATCCTCTGAAATCTCATTTGCCAGATTAAAGTTGCATTTTCTAACTGGAAAAAAATATGTTCACTAATCTGGTGGATAAGAGAAATGAAAAATGTCAGATTTTCCACTATAGATGATACAGTGTGGGATGAGTTTTTTAAAAAGTCTAATGATATCACTATTTGTTTCCTGCTTTAAGAGAAAGGAATTACATGGGAAAGGGATCTCTGGGAGAGTTGGGGTTAAGGAGTGGTCTTGGATATGATTCAAGTATATTGTGTTCATGGATGAAATTATGAGCAACTTTTCAAGAAAGTAAAAATATTGTGCCCTACATAAGTAGAAAAAATGTCTTTATTTTGTTTATTTGTTTGTTTACTTTGGGTTTGTTTTTGTTTTTTTTGGTTTTTTTTTTTTTTTTTTTTTTTTTTGCTTTTTTCTTTTAAAACAGGATCTTAAGCAGCCCAGGCTGACACCTCACTGAGTCATCTAGAGGGACTTTGAACTCCTGGTATTTCTTCCTTCCCTTGTACAGATACCAGGGTCACAGATGTGGGTTAAATTACTGGTTTTGGGTGGGGTAGCATTGGGGGAAGAACTTTTGAAAATGTGTTTTATTTTCCTTCTGGAATGTTTTAGGAACAATATCTTGGAGCACACTGAGAGCTACATAAATGGCTCCTCCACCACTCTCCCATCATATATTCTTATTCTTAATCTTATTCTAAGATTCCTCTGAATCTTAAAGCTGAGTTAGGGAACTTCGGGGAATTATTCTTGGCTGTGCTTAGTAATTTCCTAAGCCATTCTGTATCTGGGTATTCATTTCCTCCTAGTGACTAAGTGGATGGCCTGAATGTCTCTTTCCAAATAAAAGCCTCGGAGATGGGTCAGATCCAAGCTCCATCCTGGGTTGCTATCAACCACTGATTACTGAGTGTCCTCTGCAGTTAGGGGGAACAGGGTAGGTTAATCCAGATAATGGAGTCTCCCTGAAAAGCTTCAATTTGCCTTCTGGGCAGAGATGCTTATAAGAGCACAGACAGAAGAATTTGAGCCTTAAAAAAAAAAAAACTTAAAAGCAATAAGCAGTAGCTGCTTCACCTCTTTCACCTCAGCTCATTCATTACACAGCGACAGTAGATGTTAGAGGAGGAGGAGGAAGAAAGGAGAGAAGAGGAGGGAGGGAGAGGGAGGGAGAGAATCATTAGAACCCTTGGGGTAGTTTTTACACCCAAAATTCATTTTTTGACGTACAGATGAAATTAAGCGTAGACTGCAATTTAACTCAGATTTCAAGAGTTACTCCTCATCTCTCCCTCACAGCTTAATCCAGCACATAGCTCAGTGAGAACATTTGTTGGGCATGTGAAAGGCTCTAGGTTTAATTCCAGTACAAAGTAACAACAAAACCTCCCCCAAACCAAAATTCTATATATGCTGTTAATATAGAGGCAGAAATAACTAAGTCATCCTAACTTAGTATGCCCTGCATGATCCAAGTTCTTGCCAAAATAATAATATTTTTTTAAAAGTTAGTTTAGAAGGAGTAGTGATCCTTTACACACGCCTCTACAGATGCCTGGGTGCAGGTTTTCTCTATTCATACATGTTCATACCTTTGACTCTCCCAGATTGTGTTCTCTAAGATAACTGTACCAATTTTAACTTCCTCAAGCCATGTAAAATGTGTTTTAATCAACCCACATCTCCTCAACACGGTGTCCTTCTCTTCTTCCACCATGTAGCAGGTGTAGCTACTGTATCTTTTTTTTTGCTTTTCATACTGTTTATGTGCTCGATTCTTAATCCACAAACCCTCTATACAACAAGATTACATCAAATAGACAAAGATACCAACTGCCCTTCTATATGAGATATTAGACCTATAAAATCCTTAAAGTTCGTAGTTGTTTAATGTCATAATTGATCTAGCAGGTCTTTGTAGACTTCCATGTTGGAGTTTCTTTTCTCGTCCTCTGACCCTCCTTTCTGATCTTCTCCCCCCACCTCCCTTCCCCCTTCCCTGCATCTCTTATTGTTATACTGGCCGCACAGGCTTACTCCTCTGCTCCTCAGTAAACTGGCCACTATTTCTAATTGTTGTTGTCTCTGTGTTCTTCCTATTGACTTGTATAAGTTTCTTATGCATCTGAAATATCAACTCTCTGGTTGTTACATGCACTGAAAATGCATTTCAAAATTGCCTTTTCTATTTTTTAAAAGATTTTTTGATGTAGTTTATAGTTTGATATGATTAAATGTATTTATCTTTGCTCTCATGATCACAGCAGCATTGTTTATAATAGCACAAAAAAAGGAAGCATCCTCATTGAAAATCACTAGAAAAGGAGGGAAATGAGTCACTCTGGATATATTCAAGCAATAAAAGGCTATGCCACAGTGAATGTATTAGCCCACACTTCTCCCAATGAGTAAATCATATCAACAGAAGTCTGAATGGGAAACATAGTAGAAGATACCAAACAATATAAGCATATATAGACTTTAGAAACATTTAAAATGCATTATCACAAAGTATTTAATGTACGGGAGAAACAGACTGAATTTCAAAGTCAGATTTGCCATGTGTGTGTGTGTGTGTGTTTTTTTTTTATACTTCATTGTATATATTTAATTTATACAGTACTGTGCTACATTTGGGCATTACACACACACACACACACACACACACACATACACACACACACATACACACACACACACACATACACACACACATACACACACACACACACAGAGAGAGAGAGAGAGAGAGAGAGAGAGAGAGAGAGAGAGAGGATACATTGAGAGTCGTCTCCCTACTATGATAGAAGGTAATGATGCTTAGAGAGACCTCAACAATGGTGCTCTACACACGAGTTTTAAAGTAAAACTGTGTTCTAAATGGAATGGGCCAAGGCCATTCCTGTTATATTATGGCCAACTATCTAGCTCCACTCTTCCTGTGTCCTGAGAACCCAGTAAAGTTGAACTTTAAAATAATAGATTAATGTGTTTGCCAGATGTAATTTCCAGACAGGAGAGCATTTGGATAGGTGCAAAGAAATCAACTGTAATTATATATATATAATTATATATATATATATGGTCAGCATCACAAAAGAAAACCTTTTGGCAGCACTGTGACCAGAAGCAAAACCTCACCCATTCAGAGGCACTACCTAATGATAAGCCAAATTCATTTAAAGGAAGAAAGCCTAAACTGAAGAAATTCCAAGGTCCTCCAAAGCAGCAGCAGAAGAATATGTGATCTGGGGTCAGTGTACAAAAGCTCAAACAAGGTGCATTTTTAGCTGGCAGAACTTAGTAGCATGATCCCTGGTGGTTTTGCAAGCATGAAAGATGGAGGATTGATGGGGTCCTGAAGTCTTGGCTCCATGATATCAAAGAATAGCTAAGCCTGGAAATGTCTTAACATCCCTGCAAGAAGGCATTGAGGTAGAGCCAGAGCTGAGCCACCACCATCAGGACTCACGGCCTGCACACAGACTGCTGAGCACACAGAGGACCCTCAGGAGTGCTCTCCCTGCTGAGCTGGAAGGTGAGCCCCCATTTCCTCTCCACTGACTATCCAGGGAGTGACCGCTGGGCACTCTCAGGGTACAGGTAGCAAAATGCTGCCTGGGAAAGGAGTGTTCCAGCAATCATCTGTGCCCAGAGCCAGAGCAGGTGCACTCCCATCAGAACTTACAGCCTACACATAGACAGCTGAACACACAAGAGCAATATTCATCCTGAGCCCAAGGGCCCACAGACCCACAAGAGAGACAAGCTCTATTCAGAGACAACAAGATCACCTATAATCATAGATAGCAAGATGACATGAGGCAAGCTCAAGAACTTAAGCAATGAAACCAAGACAATCTGGCAACATCAGAACCCAATTCTGCCACAATAGCAAGTATTGGATATTCCAACACACCAGGAAAACAAGATTTGGACTTGAAATCATACCTCATGATGATGATGGAGGACCTTGAGAAACACATGAATAATAACTCTATTAAAAAATTACAGAACACAACTAAACAAGTAGAAGCCCTTAAAGAGGAAACACAAAAATCACTCAAAGAGCTACAGGAAAACACAACCAAATAGGTTTAGAAATTGAAAATGAAAATAGAAACAATAAAGAAATAAAAAAAGAGACAACCCTGAAAATAGAAAACTTAGGAAAGAGATCAGGAGTCATAGATGGAAGAGAGGATCTCAGGGGCAGAAGGTAACATAGAAAACATTGACATATCAGTCAAAAAATGCACAAACCAAAAAGCTTCTAATACAAAAAATCCAGGAAATTCAGGACACAATAAAAAGACCAAACATATGATAATAGGTATAGACAAGAGCGAAGACTCCCAACTAAAAGGCCCAGTAAATATGTTTAACAAAATTATAGAAAAAAACAAAACAGTCCCATAACCCCTATAGAAATAAAAGCAGTCATCAAAAGATCCCCAACAAAAAAACTCCCAGGACCAGATGGGTCCAGTGCGGAATTCTCTCAGACCTTCACAGAACTAATACCAATACTCTCCAAACTATTCCACAAAATAGAAACAGAAGGAATACTACCCAGAGCATTATTCGAAGCCACACCTAAACCACACTAAGACCCTACAAAGCAAGAGAACTTTAGACAAATTTTTCTCATGGACATCAATGAAAAATTCAGTAAAATTCTGGCAGACAAAATCCAAGAACACATCAAAATGATCATTCACTATGATCAAGTAGGCTTCATCCCAGGGATGCAGAGGTGGTTCAATATATGGAAATCCATCAAAATAATCCACTGTACAAATAAATTCAAAGAAGAATGATCATCTCACTAAGTGCTGGAAAAGCATTTGACAAAATTCAACACTCCTTCATGTTAAAAGTCTTAGAAAGTTCAGGAATTCAAAGCCCATAGCTAAACATAGTAAAAGCAATATACAGAGAACCAGTAGCCAACATCAAACTAAATGAAGAGAAATTTGAAGCAATCCCACTTAAACCAGAGACTAGACAACTCTCTCCCTACCTATTTAATATACTACTGGAAGTTCTAGGCAGAGCAATTAGACAGCAAAAGGAAGTCAAAAGAATACAAATTGAAAAGGTAGAAGTCAAAATATCACTATTAGCAGATGATATGATAGTATACTTAAGTTACCCCCAAAAATTCCACCAGAGAATTCCTACAGCTGATAAACAACTTGAGCAATGTGTTTGAATATAAAATTACCTCCAACAAATCAGTAACCTTCCTCTACTCAAAGGATAAACAATCTAAGAAAGAAATTGGGGGAAAGACACCCTTCACAATAGTCACACACAATACAAAATACCTTGACATAACACTAACAAAATAAGTGAAAGATCTACATGACAAGAACTTCAAATCTCTAAAGAAAGAAATTAAAGAAGATCTCAGAAGATGGAAAGATTTCCCATGCTCATGGATTGGCAGAATTAATATTATAAAATGGCCATTTTGCCAAAAGCAATCTACAGATTCAATTCAATCCCCATCAAAATTCCAAAGCAAGTCTTCATAGAGTTAGAAGAGCAATTTGCACAATCATTTAAAATAACAAAAAACCTAGAATAGTGAAAATTATTCTCAACAATAAAAGAACTTATGGGGGAATCACCAACCCTAACCTCAAGCTATATTACAAAACAATTGTGATAAAATCCACAGGTTATTGGTACAGAGATAGGCAGGTAGATCAATGGAACAGAATTGAAGACCTAGAAATGAACCCACCCAGCTTTGGTCATTTGATCTTTGACAATGGAGCTAAAAAAATTAAAAAAAAAAAAGTACAGCCTCTTCAAGAAATGGTGTTGGTTAAACTGGCAGTCGGTATGCAGAAGAATACAAATCTATCCTTTCTTATCTCCTTGTAGAAAGCTCAAGTACAAGTGTACCAAAGACCTCCACATAAAACCAGGTAGACTAAAACTATTAGAAGACAAAGTGTGGAAGAGCTTAGAACACATAGGCACAGGGGAAATTTTCCTGATAGAGGGTTGATAATCAATATAAACAAATAAGTCAAAAGTTTAAACTCCAGAGAATCAAATAATCCTATTAAAATTGTGTACAGAGCTAAACAAAAAATTCTCAACTGAGGTATACAGAATAGCCAAGAAGCACCTAAAAAAATGCTCAACATCTCTAGTTATCACAAAAATGCAAATCAACCCCAAGATTCCACCTCACACCAGTCAGAATAGCTAAGATCAAAAACTCATGTGACAGTAGATGTGGAGAAAAAGGAACACTCCTCCACTGTTGGTGTGGTTGTAAGCTGCTACAACCACTCTGGAAATCAGTCTGGCAGTTCCTCAGAAAATTGGACATAGTACTACCTGAAAAGCGAGCTATTCCACTCCTGGGCATATACCCCAAAAGTGCTCTAACATGACAAAGACACATGCTCCACTATGTTCATAGCACCCTTATTTATAATAACCAGAAGCTGGAAAGAACCCAGATGTCCTTCAACAGAGAAACAGATACAGAAATTTTGGTACATTTACACAATGGAGTACTCAGCTATTAGAAACAACAGCTTTATGAAATTACTAGACAAATGAATGGAATTAGAAACTATCATCCTGAGTGATGTAACCCAGTCACAAATGAATATACATTGTATACAGTCACTGATAAGCTGATACTAGCCCCCAAAAGCTCTTAATACCCAAGAAACAATTCATAGAACTTATGAAGTTCAAAAAGAAGGAAGGCCAGAATATGGATGTCTCAGTCCTTCTTAGAAGGGAGAACAAAATACTCACAGGACTTAATACTGAGACAAATAGAGGAGCAGGGATTGAAGAAAAGATCAATCAGAAACCTCTTTGTCTGGGGATCCACCCCATATGCAGCCACCAAACCCAAGCACTATTGCTGATGCCAAGAAGTGCTTACTGACAGGGCCAAATTTGGATGCCTTCTCAGAGGCTCTGTTAGAGTCATCAAATATGGTTGGAGGTGCTTGCAGCTAACTATTGGACTGAACACAGTGAACCCAATGAAAGAGCTAGAAAAAGGATTGAAATTATTAGTAAGCCCAGGGGAAGAACAACATTTTCAACCAACCAAACCCCCCTAAATTTCCATGGACTAAAACACCAACCAGTGAGCACACATGGAGAGACTCGTGACTCGAGTTGCGTATGTAGCAGAGGGTAGCATTGTCTGGCATCAATGGGAGATTTGGTCCAGTGAAGGCTCGTTTTCCAAGTGTAGGTGAATGCCAAGGCGCTGATGTAGAGAGGGTGGTTGGGAGAGATAGAACCTTCATGGAAGCAAGTAGAGCGGGAGGGAGATGAGAGTGGGAGGAAAGGAAATAACATTTGAAACTTAAACACAGAGAATATGGGAGAGAGAGAGAGAGAGAGAGAGAGAGAGAGAGAGAGAGAGAGAGAGAGAAGGCCCTGAGGGGCCATTTGTGTGAAGCTCTGATGGTAAGGGCAAGGTTGCTGTTAAGATCCCAGGACCATTAGACATGCACTGAGGGAAGCTGCAGTCATGGAACAGAGCCAGCCTAGGAAAGACTACATGTCTGTCCCAAGGGCAGCAGAGCCACACAGGACTAGGACATGGAATTGCAAGATTTAGTGTGACTGCTCCTCAATATGTCTGGGATCACTTCTTTGGGAATAGGATGTTTACCTACTGTATTTTACCTATTTGTTGTATTATTATATTGTATCATACCTACTGTCATTACATTTTAAAAGTATGTAACTTAGTTTTTACATTTATAGGACCCCATATCTAACAGATGCTGGACTTTCACAGTGTTGGAATTTTTAGAGTTAAAATTTCAAAGTTGGATTGAGTGTACCTTATACATGGTGATGAACCTATGAGAACAAGAGGTAGAGGTTTTTACCTTAAAATATTAGCTTTAAGTCCCAGCTTAATAAGGGGTGGGGTTGTGATGGGTAGTATTAATTGTCAACAGGATTTGGTCCTCTGGGGATGTCTGTAAGAGATGATCTTGATTATTTTAACTCTTGGTACCAAACCTGCTTTCCACAGATGACACCACTCTCTGGTTGAGACCCTGGACTGTATAAAATAAATAATCAGAGAAGCATTTATTCATCATCTTCTAACACTGCTTCTGTAAACAATCACTTCACACAGCTAACTGCTTCCTTCACTGTGTTTGAATTTTATGACAGTGATTCTCAACCTGTAAGTCATAACTCTCTTTGGGGGTTAAATGATGCTTTCACAGAGGTTGCCTAAAACCACGAGAAAACAGGTATTTACATCACAGTTCATAATAGTTCCAACATTGCAGTTATAAAGTGCAACAAAAACAGTTTTCTGTTTTTTTTTTAATTGAACAACTTTATTTTTAAAAAACAAAGATAAATGTACAGATTTTAAGCATTTTTGCATAAAGTTATACGAATACATTTTTGCCAGTACTTGATTTTTTTTAAAGGTTTGATAGTGTGCCTTAAAATCTTACTATCTACAATGAGTATAAAGTACATGTAAAACAAGATGTAACCTGGAAATAGTCACTGTTTTATGAGGTCTCGTTTGTGAACTGTTGGCTGTCTTTACTGAGTGACTGACATTCTGAAGTCCTTGTCTATTCCTATGTCTTGCTCTCTTACTTTTCACAGAAGTAACATACTGTAAAAATAACTTCACATACAAAAATTCTAGTGGCAATTTCAGCTGAAATTAACACATAAAAAATGTAAACATTGTGTTAGAGCTGTATATCATCCAAAATTCCAGAAAGCGTTTAACCAGGCAATACATATGATAATTCACATGGGATAGACAGAACAAATATTAATGAAAATGAGCCCCTTAAAAAGTATATGCTGCTTGCTCTTGGCTTTTAAGGAAGAAAGTCTTGATGCAGGCATTAGCAATCACTGGCTCATGAATGGTTAGTCTTTATTGGAACTGTTAACATTATTTACAGCTTTACTTTGTAAGGAAGCTGATGTTGTTCTTCTTTTGTTCCTTGAGAACTGTCACTCAAGGAACCTACACCACACTTATTTATTCTAAAAGACAGTAGAGATGAGAATTTAAGCCTCTGCACAAAGCCAACTACCTGAGGTTTATAAAAAAAAGAAAAGAAAAAGAAAAAGAACCCTATCCAACATCGGTCTGTAATTTATTCTAGACAATAAAAAAATCATTTCCTTGGAACATAAAGTTTTGATCCCACAGGAAATTAAGAACTCATGGCTTAAGGTCAACATCCTGGTTACAGGACAGTTATTTCCCAAGTGTGCGTCACCAATTCTCACCTCTGTGTATTTTCAAAGTCGGACTGGATGTAGTGGGGCTGGTGAGAAGAGCCTTTGAAAATACACTGTCAACTTCAGAAGAATTCCAAAGTGGGAGGAACAGGAAGAGGTAGAATGAAAGCACGAAGAGCTTCATTTTACCAAACTCTATAGAACAGCAGCAGTGGGGAACAGGAAATCTGCTTCCATATTCTATATGTTGAAATAATAAGCTCATTTGATATAGGAACTGATCTGGTGTCTGTCTGTCTGTCTCTAATGGGCCATTAGTCTGTTCTGAGTCATACGGAAGAAACTTGCAGTTGATATTGATAGAAGAGATTCCTAAGGGATGGCCCCATGAGTAGAACTGAGGTCATTGCCATCAATGGTACTGTGCTACCTTTGTGAATACCAAATGATCACTGATAGTGTAAATAGCCAGTTACAGTTAATATCACAATGTAACTTTTGCTGTGAAATGTAAGATTAGACAATGTTTGGATATTTTTGCTTCTCTAAGAAGCCAAGCAGGTTAAAGACCTAGACACTTCATACGGCTGAATTGAAAAACATTCTGTCTACAGCTTGGTGAGAAGAGATGTACAAAATCACAGGGGCTAGCTTTGGTTTGCTGAAATATCGTTACAGGACCAGAGCCTTAATAATTCTCACTGTCAGGGCAAAAACAATGCCAGAAACATGCCTGGTCTCTGTTTCAACAAGTCACGTGCCACTGAATTGCTGCTATCAAATGCAGCACATTGATCTTGAACTGTGGAATCAGTCACCATTTTTATGGTATTCATTCTGAGCTATGAAGAGAAAAATCTTTGATGCTCAATGCTGCCTCATTGTACAGCCCAGAGACAGACCTTACTAGGGTGGTGAGGGAATGAATAAAAGACAAACATATAAAGACACAGAGACCCAGAAAAGACTGGGAACAGGTAGATCGGACTGTCTGATGTTTATTACAGACAATTGGATAGTAGAATGGAGTCAATGCTTTGTCTCAGCTGACTGAGAAGGCAGGGTTTATTATATACAGATAAACACGGAGGAAGAATTTATTATATACAGATAAACAAGGAGGCAGGGTTTATAGTTCACAGCAGGATCAAAAAGGCAGGCTCGGCTAATCTCATTATGAGCACTCTCTCTAGAGGAGCACTCTTTGAAGAGAGGAGAGAGTAGGTGGACATTTTCTGCACACACTGCCAACATCCATACTTTTTGAACCTCTCCCTGGGAGGAAACTGACATGCTTCCATAGGTCTGAGGCAAGGGTCATTCCCAAGTCAGCAACACACCTCCACTCTGGACTCCGAATACTCAGGGCTTCTTCCCCTCCTCACAGCTCAGTCTTTAGGTAGGGTATCTGCCCAAGTGAAGAGACTTTCCAGAACCAGTGGGAAAGCAATGCAGAGACAGTCCTGTTGTGGTTAGAATTCGAACAGTCTCCGCAGGCATTTGAAAATGTGGTCCCCAATTAGAGGCTATGTGAAAAATGATTATATGATGTGGCCTTGCTGGAGGAGGTGAGTCACTGGGGTGGGCTAGCGGTTTCTAAAGTCTCTCACCATTCCCAGTGTATCCCCTCTGCTTCCTGCTTGCAGGTCAGCATGTGAGCTCTCAGCAGCTGCACCAGTACCATGTCTCCAGTTCCTGCTCCTGGCATAATGGTGACTGGCTCCTGTCATTCTGTCACTGTAAACCCCAAGCAAATCCCTACTATAAGTTGCCTTGGTCATAGTGTTTTATCGCAACAATAGGAACTCTAATTAAGATAAGGCCTTCCATCAAAAAAAAATAAGGTTATTGGAGATAAGATATCTATTTTGTTTTCTTTGATACTTAATAATTGTTATTTATGTATATGGGGGAGTTGCCCACTTGTATGTCTGCACACCACATTTAAGCCTGTTGGTGCTGGTATAAGTCAGAAGAGGGTGCTGGAGTCTCTGGAACTGATGTTGCGGAGAGTTGTGAGTCACCATGTGGGTACTGGGTATCAAAACATCTGGAAGAGCTCTTAAACCTTGAACCATCTCCCCAGCCTCCTCTGATACTTTTAAATATATGGACCATTTGCTCTTAGTATCCAGAAAAACCCCTGTAGGTTCTTTTTCTCATTAGCAGCGCATTCCCATTTTGATAAATGAACATTGTTGTGTTTTGTGGTATGATGAACTCTGCAAGGAAATATTTTCATGATCTCAATAAAGATAAATGATATTTCCATGCCCATTTACTGGCTGTGCCCATATGCCCCAATCAGAAACTTTTGGGGACTTCCTCAGTAACAAAAAGTTAAACTACAACATCAAAACTGAGAAAGCTATGACCTCTTGTGCGGATGTCCAGACAACATCTGGGAAAGCTGGTATCTGTGATCTATTGCTTTTGCTAATCTTTGATATTTTAACTATGCTCACTTAGGTTTATAAGGCTGAATATGCAATAATCAGGAATATTAATATGTCGGGCCACTCTGAGCTAGCTCCCAAACATCCTTCATACGAACAAACATTTGTTACCACCATAAGTATCTCAATATGGAGGCCGAGTGGAAGAGCGAGATTATGACTAAGATCATGTAAATGTTGGAGGACGAGACTGAACATACGGTTTCAAGGAGATCAATGCAGTGTTGAGGATGAGAAGCAGAAATAAAGTCATTCTTTCTGTCTTATTTATGTGTGTGCATGTGTCCTTGCGTGAGGTCACGTACATCAGAAAATGCTGTTATGTCTTCAGGAACTGGCATTATAAGCAGTTGTGAGCTGCCTGATGTAGATGTTAGGAGCCAAACCTGGGTTGTATGCAAAAGCAGCAATCACGCTTAACCACTGATCTCTCCAACCCTGTGGGTTAGTTATTAAAATTCAATCAAACTATTTGCATTCATCTTGAAGATCAAAATAAAGTTGAAGAATATCAAGATGAAGTCAATGCTGGTCTCAAGCAGAAGATTATTGTCTAATTCAATGAAATAACTTGCTAGATAAGAACCACACACACACACACACACACACACACACACACACACACCTTGTAAAAAGAGATAGAAAGAGAGGCACAGACAGACAGACAGACAGACAGACAGACAGACAGAGAGCCCACTGGTGTCCTGAAGATGGAGGCCCACCTCTGTATGGTCCTGATAGGACAAGATAATACAAAACACCCTTTGTTTAAGTCTATCATCCTGAGGATAATAAGAAAGTTCCTCCTTCATTTCAACATTCCAAGTTTAAAGCCTAGATCACATGGTCACCCAGCTCATGTTGACATGCTACAGGGCAGAGAAGAGTACATATGCTACAAAACAGCAAACTCTGTAGGGCTGACATTTTCAGTGCAAGAATCTAATAGAAGGGTTTTCTTTCTTCTGAACTTCAGTATAAAGTCATGAGTGGGCATTATGAAAAGACGGAGGAAACACAGAAAAAGTGACTCTGTTGAGTATGGTGGTTCTGAAAACATGTATAAAATGCAATTTATGCCCTAAGAAATAAGACTTCTTTAAAACTAGGTGATTTCATAACACACTTTCTGAGGAGCAGAATGTAACTAAGTGAAATAGCACAATGCTAACAGCAGTTGTCCTTGTAGAGCAGAATCAGAAGTGTTTGTGTTTTCTTTTTGCATGTTAAGTAGACCCCCTTTGCCCTACATAAGTAAGCACACATTTGCTTTTATAGTAATAGTAGTGAAGTGTTTGGAAATGCTCAGACTGACTCGCAAGGAAGCAAAACATATTGCTAAATACAAGACATACTTAAGGTGATTCATAAAAGCTGATGATACAAGGAGAAGCCAAATTATACTAAAAAAAATGCAAACAAAACTGAAGACGCAGGCCTCTGACAACACAGGTGCAGGCCACAGAGACAGCACGCAGATGGATGAGTTCAAATCACAAAATTCTCTATCTTCACAAAGAACATAACCTCCAAAACTCAAGAAAAGCAAGAACACTAAACACAAAATATCACATTGTGCCCGGAGTGCACAGGTCATTTCAATGGAAATGGAACCTATATAACCCACAGAGAAAACTGAGCCTCAACAAAATAGAAATAAACAAATATACCCCAGATCACAAGACTGTTAGGCATTTGCTCACACTAGGTAGGTGAAGACCCTCCACATGGAAATATTACCTTGCAATATTATACAGTTCTTAGATCAAAGTAAAAAAATCACACTTGTATTTATAAATAGACAAAATGTCCAATAAAAAAGTTCAAAAAAAGTTGACACATAAAACCAGCCAGTATGTGCTGTAAAATCAAACTAATATTAATGCCACTTTTTCAGAGATGATTAATAGACAGCTCAGTCAAATTCAATGTTTTCCTTACAAATGGAACTAATCCATCAATGGACAAAGTGTAACCAAAATCTGTCTAGACGGGTAGCATGTAATTTCTGCACAGGATGGTGTTTAACAAATATACCACTGTATCCATTGCGGATCTCCTAACCAGAAGATTATCTTTGATGACCACAACACTATCATCAGTATCAAGGTATTATCAGCAGTTTTCTAAGATTACACAGTGTCTTACCCATATTCAGATACCTTAATTTATGGCTTATTTTTGTTCAAAAAAGGATACATATGTTCATAAATATGTAAAAATGAGCTATTACATAGACATATATATTTCACAAATTCATCACTAGAAAGTAGTTTTAACCTTATAGTTTAAACTTTTAATAGCAAAAAGCAAATAGATTTTGTCATTTATAGATAACAGGTAATTTTTTCTGCCCTAATTCCATTTTTTAAAATATTTTTTATTGAACATAGGATCTTTTCTCACATAATATACCCTGATTACTGTTCTTTTCTCTACTCCTCCCATTTCCCCTCCACCTCCTCACCCATCCAGATCCAATCCCTTTCTACCTCTCATTAGAAAATAACAGGTATCTAAGAAATAATAATTAAATGTGATAAAATAAAATAAAACAAAACTATCACATCAAAAGTGGACAAATTCAACAGAAGAAAAAAAAAGGCCAAGAGAAGACACAACAATCAGAGACCCACTATTTGCATGCTCAAGGATCTCATAAAAATACTAAACAGGAAGCCATAATACATATATACATGTATATATAATATACATTACATTATATATACATTAACAAATGGCGTTCTGATAAGCTATAAATCTAGCCCTGAGGAGTGGCTTAAATATGCTTGACTGAGGGAAGTGGCACAATTAGGAGGTTTGGCCTTGTTGGAATAAGTGTGGCCTTGTTGGAGAAAGTATGTTACTGTATAGGCAGGCTTTAAGGTCCCCTAGTGCTTAAGCTCCTTAAAGAGTCCCCTCCTGAGGAAGATCCTCCTCCTGTAGAACACAGTTCCCTTCTGCTGCCTGCGGATCAAGATGTAGAAATCTCAGTTTCCTCTCCACCATCATGTCTCCCTGTGTGCTGCCATGCTTCCCTTCATGATGACAATGGACTGAACCCCTGAATCAGCCAGCTCCAGTTAAATGTCATCCTTTCTAAGAGTTGCTTTGTCATGGTGTCTATTCGAAGCAGTGTAAACCTATCAGTAGAAGAGACCACTGTCTTAACATTGTTGTTTTACCATCAAGAAGACTGGAATGTTCGGTTTCAACACTGGGACAAATGGCCATGTGACTATTAACTTATCAAAGCAGATGCTGACCCACCAGCTTTTCAAGCATCCTTCAGTCTCTACTTGTTAAAAGGTCCTTCTGGCTGCTGTCCCCACTCCCTACCCTGAAATCTCCAGCCCAAGGGGCTGGGCTTCCCTTCCTCCAGCTGTTCTTCCCCATATAACCACAGCCATTTGGCCTAACAGTCCTTTTTGGCCTGTTGGCCTTGTGGCTCCAGGTTCCCTTTCTTCCTGTCCTCTCTCTGTTTCCAGATCTCATATATCCTGCTCCAGTCTGCTGGTAATGTCCACTCTGGGCTCTCCCATATGTCTCTGCCTCAATCTGTATTCTCCCTTATTATAATAAAAACCTCAATGCCTTAGAAGCAGTCATGTACTCCTTTTATTTCTGTTTAATTCAGGTTGAGCATTTGATAGTACAGGACCCTATGCATTATCATCAGTTCCTAGATTTTGCTTCATAAAAATATGTAGTACAAAATGACAAAAGAATACTTAGCATCAGTTCAGAACGTTTTAGGCATATTGTCCTAATCCCAAGCCAAAATGAATGATTTTTTTAATGAAACTATATTTGAGTTTAATGCAACTCAAACAGCCATTTTTAAAATCAAATATTTTAACACAGTATAATTCAAAAATACATTAATTTGGTGATTAGATACTTAATGTTATGGTTTGTATATGTTCAACCCAGGGAATAGAACTATTAGAAGGTGTGACCCTATTGGTGGAGGTGTGGCCTTGTTGGAAAGGTATGTCACTGTGGATGTGGGCTTTAAGACGTTCATTCTAGCTTCCTGGAAGCCAGTATTCTGCTAGCAGCGTTCAGATGAAGATGTAGAACTCTCAGCTTCTCCTGTACCATGCCTGCCTGGATCCTGCCATGTTCCCACCTTGCTGATAATGGACTGAACCTCTGAACCTATAAGCTAGTCCCAATTAAATGTTATCCTTTATGAGACTTGCTTGTGTTATGGTGTCTTTTCACAGAAGTAAAACCCTAACTAAGACACTTAGAAATGATAGTAAGAAATTATTTTGAATGAATTTTTTTTTCATTGTAAAAAAAAAAAACTTTATTCCTAAGTTTTTTAATTGTTAAAAAGTATTTTTGGAGCCAAGGATGTTCTTTAAAGGAGTTCTTTTTCCCAAAGAACCAAGACAATGAAGCCAGGTTAGTGACATAATTCTATATGACATATGTACTGGAATTGTGACTTTTCTACAATATTGGATTAAATAAACTTGTCTGAAATATTGTTTTATCACAGCCTGAGATGCCTAATAATTTCCTGTTTTCCCTCTCGTGTCCATGAGGACATGGACCAGCCTCTTCTCCTGCTCTTCTATGTAACCCCACCTCTACCCAGAGTATTAATCAGAACACTCCCCTAGAAATTAAGTCTTCCCTTCACTTAAAGTCTGTGTGGAGAAAATGACAATTCTCTGCATAAAAGGCACCAGACTACTTGGATTAAAGGCTCTGTCCAGAGAGACACTCTCAGGTTCTTCTTTTCTTCATCTGTGTCAAGTTTCAGGTCCTTAACATTAATTGGTGACTCGAACCAGATTTGCTGCAAAACATCCATATATGATAAAGGACCATAAATCCCAACGTGTGCTTCTGTGTCACATTCTTTAGAGAATGATAGAAGTAAACCATTTTTTTGTTGTTGTTGAACTTCATCAGATTGATTCTGATGTGGCCCTACTATGACAATAATTTGGTCTTTAAACTGCAGTCTTACTATGCTGTCCAACCTTGACAACTTTTCACCTGGGTCCACCATCTCTGTTCCATTCCCCACGTAGAAAGGAGGGAGTCTGTGCATGATGAAGTCCCTCTTCAGATCTGATGACATCAGTTCTTTTCTGCCATCAAGCTGGTCTGTAAGAGTCCTCAGAAAGCCCAACTTGTTACCTCAGCTGTGGTTTCCACATTCATGAGCATCTACCTGGTCGTTTTAGTCCTTAATGTCACATCTTCCTTTGCAATGTCAAATACAAGCCCCAAAATGGAACCCAAAGGCATTCTCCCCATGAATTGTTTTAGTAGGTGCTAAGAGTCATCTGAATAGAGTAGGCCAGGCCTGGAGGAGTTTCTGCTTGAGGAATGGTCCTCTGGGGAAGTACAGCCAATCACCAGGCTTTCAGCAGGAGTCATGGGTTGGTGTGCCAATCTGGTCCTCAGGCTCCACACTGTATTCGTGTGCCAAGTGTGTACAGTGTGTGTGTGTGTGTGTGTGTGTGTGTGTGTGTGTGTGTGTGTGTGTGTGTGTATTTCTATAAGGGCAGAAAACTTTATTTACAGAAAAGAGTCTATAATTTATACAACAAAATAATCCTGAATTTGAGCCACAGTTCTGTAGACAGTGTTTGTTAGCCTTACATCATATCCTGGCACATACACTGCAACATGCCCAGTGGTTATAACTAAGCCTTCAGTAAAGTTGCATAGTGTAGCATGGATTATTGTTGTCAGAAACACCTCGGATTTCTTACATACACACACACACACACACACACACACACACACATGTTTTGGAATTATATTTTGGCAGTCACACACTCAAAAACAACTTACTGTTTTTTTGTTTTATTGCTTGCCTCACAAGGTCAATGATCCACACTTTAAGCCTTGTGTTAGCTGTGCATAATGAAATACTTAGAATGAAATAATATGATACCTCAACATAAAGAGCAGAAGATGGAGGTGCTAGATGAAATAAAATGAGAAGTGTTGATGGCATTGTGCATAACACACTTGTCAGCTGTATCAGTAAGTTCCTGCTGTCACGTAGGTCAGCCTCCATAAAGTGTAAAACAATTCAGTTAAGCTGTGCACCCACCGCTGGAGTAATAGTTCAGCTATTCTTGATTTTAGTGTCTGATATAGAAGGAGTGCCCGTATGATCCTCTCACCAATGTCATTAAATAAAATGCAGTCTCCTATGCTATGGTCTGAGGAAGTAAGGCCTTTGCTCATGAGTCATCATGGTGGTATTGACATAAAAACCATAGCTCTCATCTCAAAGAGAATAAAAGATGACTTATTTTGAAGACATTTTGAGTGACTATAGTTGGGGAACAAAGATGAACACTCCAAATTCCATTTCCCAATCTGAGGTTTTGTGAGGTCTTACAGTTTTATAGAAAAATTTAATAAACCACAGCATTGGTGGGTACATCATAGAGGTAATTATAGCTTTTTTATAGGGTTGTGATGCTGTTTGGTAACACTCTTGGTTTGGGGGTTGGTTAACTTGCTAAAATTAATAGATTCTAAAAGTTTTCTATCAGTCACAAGATGCTGGTTCAGACACAGGTGGTCAAAGAATGGCTGTTCCAGATGGATAGAACAAGTTTACAATAAGGTAATTAGCCTCTGGGTCTACAACATTCCCATGCCTCCACAATACCAAAATTCTAATTAATCAACACATTTCTACAGAATCAGCTTCTTTTTCATTCGCAGTGGAGTCCCCAAGAGATAGATTAATGTTACTATAAGGAGTCAAGAGGCCAGAATGCTCTCTTTCTCACAACCATATAAACATAGCTAAGATGTCAAGAAACAATAGTTCCCTACCAGGCACAGAGTCAGCAGCACCATGATCTTAGACTCCAGCCTCTAAACAGAACTCCCTGTTGAGTAGAAGTGACTCATCATTGAGTCACTTCTACTCAACAGGGAGTTCTGTTTAGAGGAACAGAGTAAACCACAAGGCCAAAGAGTCAGAAGTAGGTGGTTACAATGTGAATTACCTAGTTACCTGACATAAGGCCACAACTTCTGCAGGGTCAAAGTATGGATACAGTCCTAAGCAGAAGCAGCTCAAGGAGACTCTACTCAGGAGCATCCCTAGGCCATCTGCCAATCGGAGAAAAACTGGCTATTAATGAATGATCTTTGCATGAACTTTAAAAACAGCATATTTTGTCCTCATGAAGTTCTCCTGAGCTCTAATTTGTCGATTATCTTCTCTGAGTGTCCACTCTAATGAGAAGTGGCAGAGGGTCAGAAGTTGCTATTGTCCCTTCACAACCAAACAAGTGTGAAAGTGATTTCCCCAAGGCACACAACAATTGGTTCTAGGGGAATAAATGAATTGCATTTATGCAAATCAACTAAATTGTATCCTCAGGGAAACATCTTGCATTGAAAGCAATTTTTGAAATAGCTAATAACTCCCTATCAACTTCCCTTCCCCTTTCCTTAATGTCTTCTAACACTTTCCTATAGGAAGTCTACCCTGGCAGGACAAATGTTTATGCATATGTATTTGGGCTGTACAAAGTGCACTTGAGAGTCAAGAGAAAAGCTCTAAAAACTGAACTAAAGATTTCAAAACTTACAGGTTTAGTGAAAACTAAAAGTCAAGAGGGTAAAAGTCACAGAAAAAAAATGGGTTTAAGTAAACAAGACAGAGGCCATTAAAATGAGACACCAGCTAAGAAGTCCAATATTAAGCAGTGATTGAACCCACACACACAACGTAGTTGAAATTTAGAGTGTTAAGAATCTAGAAGATGTTCCAAAGTAAGAAAGATCTTCTCTTAGTGTCCCTAGAGTGCACAAATGGTGAATAATAAAGAGAGAGAAAAGGCAAGGTTTTCTCTTTTAGATGACCAGTACTTTTGAGGAAAAAAAAGAGTGGGAACCACAGCAAAAGGAAGGTGGCCATCAACCTTTGCTTAATTAGTGGAGGTATATCTCTAATGAAATTGTGTGTGTGTGTGTGTGTGTGTGTGTGTGTGTGTGTGTGTGTGTTTCCAGCCTTTACTAACATAGATGAAATCTGAGGAATTCAGAACTCAGAAAGCCAATGATGGAGTATTAATACAGTATGGGATAAGCCTGCTGGAGCGCTGCAAGACCATTTAATCATTCTAGCACTTTCTTCCTATGACTGGTTCTAAAAGCTTCTCCAGCTGTCTAATAACCTTAATCATGAGAAACATCATAAAGCTTAATAATTTTTTCATTTTGAGTGATATTTATGATGAAATATTTTAATTACCCCTACATTAAGTTCAACTGGTAATGGGAATTATTCCTAGGTTTGAAATGTACAAATGTGATGGCCAAGATATTGCCACACTTGATACTATTACTTACAGAGGGCGAAGGCAATATAATTCCATCTGGAAGCCAATACATCACATCCCTGTGTCAAATCTTCAAACAATGACAGTCTAAAATAAATTGTAGGCTCTTTCCCAAAAGAAATAGCTCTAAAGTTACATTTAGCACTTCAGTTTTGAAAACACATATATCTTGCTGCAATCTGGCCATCGTCTAAAAAGTTAACTCTTTGAAGTCGAAGATGGCTCTCTCTCTAGGTTGGTAGCTTTCAATCCTGGCTGCATTCTGGAGTCATGGAAAGCACTTCCAAAGGCAAACTGGGGTCCCTGTGCCATTCTAATCCAATTGGTCTGCCTTGTGATCTGAGAACCAAGGTTAGAAGCCCTCTGGAGGATTCTAATGTGCAGACAAGGTGGGACATCTGCTGTTTTATCCTAAGGATTCATTTATAGCTCAGATTTTCATTCCCTTTTTAGACCATTTCCAAAAGGTGTGGGAATGCGATTAGAATGTATTGCTACCATAGGAATGTGGGAAAATATATCAAAGGGAATCAGACAAATAAATAAACAAGGACAAAACAAATATCTTTATTCTGAGAAATGGGAGTGCAGTTTAGAGAGAAAATGGCTATTTGTGGAAAATATTTAAGGCTTTATGGAGGATCAAAACAAAGGCAAAAATATCCCTACTATATTATGAGAAATATTGACTCTCAATGGCTTAAAATCATTTAGCATTAACCATTTCTTCAGCAGCAAAATAGTTTGGGGCTGTTTGTGTTTTCATGTGTCTGGTTTACTTGTGCAGAGAGAGACTTCTGCAGGAAAAAAAAAATTGATTTAGGGGATTGACTTAGACAGACTTCTAGTTTCTTACCAGTTATGCCATCCCTCAAACCTGGAAAGAAATGGCCAGTTTCAGGGTTCTATAGTGAGACTTGGTTGCTGAAACTTTGAAAGAACAAAGTCAGTCATATTTATTTTCCTAATCGGAATTCCCACTTGATTGATCATCTTCGTTCTCAATGAAGTTTTGCTAGTTGTGCTTCAGTGTGGCCCTAGGGAATGGAGAAATGGTCATGTGTTTGTGTTTATAGTAACCTGGATGGGCGGAAATATCAAAAGCCAGGACAAGGTAATAATAGATAGGTGGTGGGTGACAAGCAGCAATCCTACTGGATTACTCTACAGAATCTGTGCATTATCCTGACATCTCACAGGGCGAAAGCTTGAGGTTTACTTTAAAGATTAAAGAAACCAGTAACATCAGAAAGTTTAAGAAATCAAGAAAAACATGCCTTTATCAATTTTCCCAGTTCCTTCTTCATCCTTTCTTTCTCTTCTTCCTTTTAACAGTCCTGAACATTTTCTGTCCTTGCTATTTGGTTGGACCATGTACTTTGTCCCAGATAATTAAAAATAAGTAAATCTGATGCAAAGCACTTCCAAACTGAACATCTAGAATGTTCCATGTGATCGTTCACAATTTTTCAGTCAGTTGAATGCAAAACTTCTAGTACAGAAAGTTTAAGAAAAACTAAAGAATTATGAAACCACTGAATGAAGAATCCAATCACTTATATCATCACAGGAAAGTTTGCCACCAAACATTCTTTGGGCTATAATAAAATAATTTGCTATATGAAGTTATTAGTAGTTGTGGAGTGTTTATTCCAGCTAAGTAATTAGTTTTGTTTAATCTAACAATATGATTAGTGATTATCCAAATCCAAGGAGTCTCAAAATATATACATATTATTCTTTTAATAATTTTATATAAGCATATGTTACACACTAAACATATTTTTCTTTGTCTTTGAGACAGGGTTTGTTTGTGTAGCCCTGCTTTTTCTAGAACATACTATGTAGACCAGGCTGGTCTCAAACTCACAGAAATCTGCCTGCCTCTGCCTTTCAGTGCTGGGATTAAAGGTATATACCACCACCACCTGGCAAACACATTATTTTTAAAGTTCTCTGAATTTTAAAGGATTTGTAGTGTGATATATAGGAACAATGTAAATAACAAAACAACAGGGAAAATCTGGAAATTTTTGCTTTAATACTGAAAAAAAAAACAGATAAAACACAATAAATCCACAAGTTGATGAATGGAAATTAAAAAGTGTTTAGAAGATAAAAACTGAAAACACCACATTTTAATATGTAGAAAGGGTTGTTGCAGGTCCAACATTGCTTCAGAAGGGACAGTGTGACACAGTTCCCCTCCAGGTGGGGGTATTTTGGGGTACCGACAGTTGCTGTAGGTGTAAGGCTCATTTGTATAATAATGTATATGTTTTACTTTATGTTCCTACTTTAGGGAATCTTCCCCCTTCCAAGGTTAATGTCTCTATGATAATCAGAAACAGCAAGATTCAAGGAAGCAAGAATATGCCTGGTGTTTCTCAGCAAAATGGCAACACAACTCTTACGGTTGTGGGAAAGAACTCTGAAAACATGAGTTCAAGAATATATAAATCAATGGAAAAACTGTTCTTTATAGGATTTCTCAACGCAATATGAATTGCATGAGGGGCTTCATGGACTTGAGAGAACAGAGGCAGATGGACTGAGCTGCTTTGTCAGAAAGATATTAAGGAAGGAGAAAAAGAGATTTATGGAGTGGTGATCTCAGACCAAGATCCCACTCAGCTAAGTTTATTGTGTTTGCCATTGAACAAGGAATAACTTGGACTTTTAATCAAAATGAACTGTAGTCCAGAAATGGAAGGCTCACTTTTGATTCAGATATTGAGGTTAGAAGGCAGAGGCTTTTGATTCAGATCTTGAGGAATAGTGGCCATGATAAGCTTAGACACAGGCATGGTGATATCTACTTTTAATCCCAGGAGACAAAGGCAAGCATATTTCTGAGTTCACGGCCAGAGTAAGTTCTAGATGAAGAAAAGCATAGGTCTGGGCATGGTGGCACACACCTTTAATCCCAGAATTCAAGAAACAGAGCCATGCAGATCTCTAAGTTCAATGTCTGTCTATAGAGCAAGTTCCAGGACAATCAAGCTTAGGCAGTAAAGAAGCTGGAAAACAGAAATCTGGTGATAATATAATTGAACAGTGAGGCCAAGTTCCATCTCCAGCAAGCAGCATAACTCAGCAACTTTGGCCAAGTGACTCTGTCCTTAGAGTCAAGGGGCTAAGATCATAAATGCTACTTAATGGGATAATCAAAGGGGAACCTGGGAGAAATTCCTAAGAAAGTATCTTGTGCAAAATAAAAGACTGGGCTTTGGTCTGCAAGAGAAAGCTGTCTTGAGCAGATTACAGAGATGTCAGATTATATCCATCACTGACTTTGAGTCATCACCCACTGCTCCCCAACACCTCTTTCTCGGGACCCCTAATGAAGCTGAGGTTGGTTCTCAGCAGGTTCAATAGCCCACTGGAGCACTTGACAGCACGATGTAGTGTGCTTATTTCTTTAGTATGTATATCCAAATTTCTCTATTTTGTGCCTCTCTTTCTCAAGATTTTATTTAATGCACATAGCATGGAAACTAAGGTTTGATCTTGTTTGATTTACTTCTAATTATCATAATTTACCAACCAGATAAAGATTCTGTTGTCTTGAACACCAGCTCAGAGTAAGAGCATGGTAAGTATCTACTAACTAAATAAATTAATTTCAACTTGGAGGGAGGGTAACGAAGAAGGCTGGCACATTGTATGCTCATGTTCATCCCATTCATGGACTGGGCTTTCATTTTCCTTTCTTAATAGTCCTTTCAAAAAGTACATGATAGAATACAAAGCTTATCTGTCCATAGCTAGTGCATGTATTCCCTCTTGTATTTCCACTAAGGTATTATTATGCAGCCTCCCCTGAATACTTCTAATAAGAGTACCCAGTACATCTGAGGGATGTGTAGATGCATGGTGATAAAGTGACTTATACTAACATTTACATATCAGTATGTTACTCTAATGATAGAAAGGATATACGCATTGCCATGGAGTTTAGCATAAGCCTCAAATTCCAGTCACCTCTCTCCATAGCCAGAGTGGTTGTCTGTGGTAGTATAGTAAAGGCTATCTTTACCCCATCACTTCTGCCTGAGGCCAAGGATACAGACCCAATATTTCCATTTTATCTATTTTGAAACATATTCGAACACTGTATATCTGGGCACCTGATCTTTAACATGTTTATGTTTCCAGGTACTACATAGTCTTGATATGTAGACTCTGCGAAAGCCCAAAGCCTCAACTTGTACCCTTTATTATATCCATGTTAGACACTGTCAGAGGTAAACAAATACTTAATAATGTCCGACAAAGTTATTCTAGGGAGATACAACACACACATGCACTCGTCCAAGATATAGAGGCCACTGCAGACCAAATGACAGATATCACCCAAATCCAAATTGGTGAACCAGTGATTGTAACCAGATTTTGGCTACTTGGTGGGTATTTTTATCCACCTTCTCCATCCCTTTACTTTCACCTTTTCAACCCCCTAACACTAGATAAGAGAGAGAAAAGGGATAGAAAGGAGAGAAATTCCTGAATGAAGTCAGGGTCAGAAAGGGGGCAACGTTGTCATTAATCCACATACTGCTGATTAAGGGCATCATGTTTCTTGGAAATAAGTTTGATCTTTGCCGTCATGATATTTAATTTCTAGTTGTTGTTGTTTCTTCTTTGTGTATGATCACTTGAAACAAACTGTGGCCAACAGTAACCAACCAACAACTCATCAACAACTCAGCAACCAACAACCCGCCTATCAAGGATCTAGCATTTATATACCCCTTTGAAAAGTCCCCAGACTTCCAAATGTCACACAATCCCAGAAACTATCTGCAGCTGGCAAAAATCATACCCAACCCCAACAAGGGCGTGGGGCAAATCATAGTGTGCTGCTGTGGACAACCAGAAGCAGCCGTACAGCAAGTGGTTATGTTTGCCTCGTGCTCTGAAAGGCACACAATTCTGCCAGCTGAAGATAGTTTACATTTGGAATTCTGGAGACTGAGAGAATATTAAAATGCTAGAGACCCAAGAGGCTACAGCAGCTGCTGCTCCTCGCTACTGTTACTGTTGTTGCTGTTGCTGGTTTGCTGTTTGCTGATTTGTTGAATTGTTGGTTAAAGACATCTTAATAATGAATATTGGACTCACCCCAAGAACCTTGACACTCCTGATCAGAGTTGTCCAATGAGATTGATGCTCCTTTCCCTTTCCAACCTTCTTTCTCTCATACCTAGTATTGGGGGCTTGAGAGGGTATGGGATAGAGAAGTATGATAGGTATAAGAACCCAATAAAATAGCAAAAAAAAGTATAATTACAGTGTGGCTCTTCAGAAAGTGACTTTCAATGGTTTTTACTATTTATATAAGCCTAGGAGAGGAGGGGTTTAGTGAATTCAGTCAGTTTCAGGAACTTCCTGAAGCCATTTGGAATAGTTTACTTAGAGCCTTAATGAACATCATATAGGATGTAATAATATTCCTTCTTAGAGGAAACTACTATGGGATGTGAATGGTTCCAACTACCCTGCCATGACTCTTTATCACTTTAGAAAGGTGTACCTATTGAGTACACCGGCATGTGATTTCTTTCAATTTTCTTTGGCCATTCAGGGGGTTCTTCCCAGAGTTCTGCAGTTCTGCTCCATCTACCTCTTGGCACCAGAACTGAATGGTGCACATTATCCACATACTTACATAACACAAAAGGAAGATGCCATTGGTGCTGTAACTTCATTCCCATTACCTCACTAGAGTCTGCAATTTGGATAGTAGTGGGGTTTGAATAAAATGGTTCCCAAAGGCCCACAGGCAGTGGCACTGCTAGGAGGCGTGGTCTTGATGGAGGAGGTGTTCTTGATCTTCATTCCTGCTGCCTGCAGATCCAGATATAGAACTCCCAGCTCCTTCTCCAGCACAGTGCCTGCCTGCCTGCCGCTACACTTAATGCCATGATGATAAAAGACTAAACCCCCGAAACTATAAACCAGCACGTTTTAAAGGAAAAAACAATTTAATAAGAGTTGTCGAGGTTGTGGTGTCTTTTCTCAGCAATATGAATTCAAACTATGACAAATTGTATGACGAGCCAAAAATATTACTTAGTGTTTGTATTCTAGAACACATCTCATTGGTGTGGATCAAAGAACAATCAACATTACTGTTATTTTCTGTTCTAGAGCTAAAAGTGAAGATCACGAAGTTTATAATGTCCTAAGCATATTGTTAAATGTATTTTTACAACATACCTTAATGAAGTTTAGCCACAGATACCAAATGCTGTTCTTAAATTCTTACATCACTTTTCAGTGTGTTGTGCAAACCAGTGACGTGTATTTATTCACTAAGCCTTTTGTGTTCTGTTCCTGATCACTAATATTTAAAATGACATTATTTCAAGTATTAATTCAATACGTTCCTCCTAGTGTAGCGTGCATATCTTTAATTCTTATTAGAACACAATCAACCCTGAGTTACTGCATCTATTTAGAACTGGAGAAAAGCAGCACCTTCTACTTACAATGACAAGTACAGGCAACAAAGAAGCCTCCCTGGCTTCTACCTCTTTGTTGTTTGATCAAAGGCGAGCCCAAATGAACAAAATAATTATATTTCCAAGAACAATGCAGTCACAGATAAAAATAGAGCTGGTTGTTTCCTGCCCTCCACATGTCACTGGAGCAAACAGCATAGAGAACAAACGGGGTGCCCTGTGTCAGAGCTGTGCTGGCAAGATGGCAGCTGCCACCTCTGGTAGAAAACGTGGACAGAAGTGTTAGGAGAATGGAAAGAAGGCATGTCTCCAACAGATACTTTGCTGCAGTGGGGGCATCATTAGCCTATCTGATGGTCAGTGGTACCACACACCTTTAAGCCCAGCAATTTGGAACCAGAGGCAGGCAGATTACTGAATTTGAGACAGTCTGGTCTACAAAGGAAGTTTCAGTACAGCCAGCAATGCATAAAGAAACACTGTCTTTAAAAAAAAAAAAAGAAAGAAAGAAAGAAAAAAGCAAGGCAAAATCAACCATAAAAGACTGTGACCACCAAGTTAATGATTGATTTCTTTTCAACTCCCTCTGCAATGCTTTCTGAGCAAATGACAATCTAACTTGCTAAATCGGATTGATGGCTGCTCACACGAAGGTCTGGCCAGTACTCACACTTAACTCAAGCTACTTCTATTTTTAAAGTACAGGTGCATGTGTTCCCACACATTCGGTTTGTATACACACCATGGAAAATATATGACAGTATACAAGCTGGCTTTCAAATGACACATAGAAGTGACTTTCAAATGTCTCAAGAGAAGGGATTTGCTTTTCTAAGCAAGGTAATACAGCCTGTGATTCCAACTCTCAGGGGCTAAGGCAGGAGGATCACAAGGTTAAGGCCAATCTAGGCTTCACAGTCAGTAAGATTCCATCTCAAACTACCTCAGTAATAAGCACAACAAAATATTTTTAAATTTTATTTTATTTTATTTTCCAGGACTGGGTCTCACTATGTAGCCCTGGCTATCCTGAAACATGCTCAGTAGACCAGGTTGGCCTCATACTCTAGGAGATGAGCCTGCCTCTGCCTCAAAGGTGTTGGTTGAGGCCAGAGGCATGAACCACCTGGACACAGGTGGCTATTTTAAAGATGTCTTTAGATGATAGTTAAAATCAGTCTTTCTTGATAGCATTGCTGTTAGTACCGGGAATAGTCAATTCCTCCTTCTGCATCCTCTGAAATGCTTAGTATTCCTGGAACCCAGATGGAAGTACCAGTTGATTCTTTCAATCATAAAACAAAACAAAACAAAAATAAACTAAGCCCTATTTAAAAAAGGAATGAGAAAACAAGGCTCTATATATTTCCAAGTGGCTCCTAGGGAAATAGTGTTGCTCTCTCTCCAACTTGATACATTTTCCCAGTGAGAATTGAATGATTTCCAGTTATTTCCGTAGTATTTGGTCAAAGATTCTTTTAAAAAAATGGTAATCTAAGGAAAGAAAGGAAAGCTAATTATGAGAGCCACAAAAATGCTTCCCCTTGTCTCCCCTGTTCACTAAATGAAACATGATGGCGAATCTAGTCTTAGAACCTTAGAAAAATATATTTCCTTCCTCCTAAGATGTTAAATTCTAAATGACAGAAACCCAATAAAAACAAAGGAAATATGATTGCAGTTTATAACTAATACATCTTAAAAATCCTTTCATAACAATAAAAAAGAGTAAATACCAATTAGAAACAGGACCAAGAAAATCATCAAAGAAGTGCAAATTAAAAAAAAAAACTATTAAGAACAATTAGCAAGAAAAAACGTATTCAACCCTGTTAGTAGGCAAAGGAATATAAATGGTATTAATTTTAAAAGTGAAATAGGGCCAGCTGATAAAAAGTGTTTGCTGACAAAGCTCTAGAACTTAGAGTGGAATGAGGGAACCAATTCCTGAAAATTGTCCTCTTACCCCAGTGAAGGAGCTAGAGAAAGGACTGAAGGAGATGAAAGAGTCCGCAACCTCATGGGAAGAACAAAATTATCAATCAATCAAATCCATCACAGCTCCCAGGGACTAAAACACCAACCAATGAGAGTACACATGGAGAGACCCATGGCCCAAGGTGCATATGCAGCAGAGGATAGCAATGGGAGGAGAGGCCTTTGGTCCAGGGAAGCCTCAGGCTTATTTTCTAAGTGTAGGAGAATGTCAAGGTACTGAGGTGGGAGTCAATGGGAGGGGGAGGGGGATGGAATTGGGAAAAGGGGGGTAACATTTGAAATGTAAATAGAGAATATCCAATAAAAAACTGAAAATAATCTCAGTGTATTGTATTAAAGGGATTAATATTTATTAAATACTCTAAATAAAAGAACAATGCCATTGAAAAAAAAAGTTGTCCTCTGATCTCCACAAAAATGCTGTCACACACACACACCACATATCACACACTCACAAACCACATATAACCTCATGCTGTGACACACACCACTCAACATTCACACACAAAACACATACACATATATAACACATACATATATGTAACACACACACACACATCTACACCACACACACACACACACACATATACACACATTCACACACACAATGCACAGAGTAACAGTAAATAATTCCCTTTCGAACTCAAAACTATACTTAAATAAAGATGCTCATTGATGGGGAGGAGGCATGGAGATCCATGTAGGCCTCATGAAGGAAATTTAAGGAGAGGTATAAAACACTGCCATGTAAATCGCTTAATCCACCAACCCTACTTTAGGATACTCGGCTTTATCCCTGTAGATATGAGTAAATATTATCTGCAATATCATGTGTTAAATTATTACTTTTATCAAAAAGATTACATATAATACATATATGCATATATGTACATCCTACAGTTTAAGAATAGAAACATTAAATGAATTGCTGAATATCCAGAAAATAAAATATAAATCTTAAATTATGATATTTTTTGAGAGCTGAAGTTGTGAAACATAGTCAGGAAAACACAAAATACAAAGCAGAATGATAAACACTACGTGGAAAATATGATAACGTTTTTATAAAATATATAAACCAGTTGGGCTGGGCTGGAGACACGGCTCAACAGTTAAGAGCACTGTTGCTCTTGCAGAGGACCCAGGTTTCGTTTCTAGCACCAGATGGTGACTCAAAGTCATTACAACTCCATTTCTATGTTCTGACCTCTGCAGACATGGTGGCTCACAGTCACCCCTAATGCTGTTTCCAGGACATTAAACACTGTCCTCTGACTGTTGCAGGCATTTGCACATAAACAGAAGAAAGAAACATTCTGTATATAACAATGCTGTCCAAGTAGAAGACATCAGTGTTTATGAACTGAAAAAACTAACATGGTGCCTGCAACCCTGCAGTTATATTAAAAGTATGCCTGGCTAATAACACGTGTTCTGGTCTTGTTTCAGTTGCTGCATTAAGAGAGCAAACAGACAAAACCCACTGGCAAGAAACAACTTAGGAGAGAAAGAGTTTAATTGGCAAGTCTAGGCCACAGTCCTTCCTTGTGGTCAAGTCAAGCTAGGCAGCTGATCAACTCACATACACAGTCAAGAGCAGGAAGAAACAAATAGGTCACATGATCATTTGTTTGCTTACTTGCACTGAGCTCTGTTTCTCCATTAGCATGCTGCTCCTGAGCCCTGTCTAGAGAATGGTGCTGCCCACAGTAGGCTGAGTCTTCCCACATCAATTAATTGACTTAAGACCACCCCTTATAGACATGCTCACAAAAATGCCCTGTGTAGGCAGAACTTCATTGAGATTCTCTTTCCAGGAGATTCTAGGTTGTGTCAAATTGACAATTAAAGCTAACTAGCACAACATGTATAAATAAATGACTAGCAAAAGACTGTAAAACTACTCACTAAAATTACTATTTCTTTTTGGTACCAAGATTAATTATATTTCTCTTTCTCTTTATTGTTTCTGGGTTATGTACAATGAGTATGTATGACTTCTGTGGTATAAAAAAGTAGAAAATGTCAGTTCAAAGGAAATGTGTGGATCTTAGAGGGGAGGATTTTAGACATGCTGCGGCTGTTTTGCCCATTTGTCAAGCTCAGCTATAACACATAATCTGAACTCATTCAGGACTCACCAGCTGGAGCAGCAGGCAGGGATGCTTCAAAAGTAAGACAAGAGCTTAGGAACCACACACTGCACACACACACACACAAACACACACACACACACACACACACACACACACACACACACACACACACACACCACACACCGAAGAAGATAAGGTCTAGAGCCAATTGTACTGAAACTCAAATCACAGAAGCATCATAGCAAAGGGTGTTCGACAATTATTCCTTTATTTGTCTTACCTGAAGTTTGAGCTGACTGTCAACTGGTGTCAATCTTGTAGTTAGTATTTGTGGGAAGGTTTGGTTGCCTTCAAATTGGAACACTCCTGGCTTCATTAGTCTTAGTCGCTGTGTCTGAAAAAAAATACAGCAAGCATGAGCGCCACCTAGTGGCCATATCTTAGTATGCACAAGGCGACCTGTAAACTCAGGAAATGAGTGTTAAGTCTGGGAATTTACTCTCCACCCCAACGTGCCTCCTCAGATGTAGAACCCTTATTTCCAAAACTTCCTACAGTTTACAATTTCATGGATGTGACAGCTCTGGTCATCCTGCAAAAGATGTCACTCTGAATTGTCATTATCTCTCTAGCATAAATTCCCAAAAACGAAGGCAGACCTGGTAAATGGTCTCTTATAGCATTGTGTAGCCTTCAGTCAGATCCACCTGGTTCCCTCCTCGTTCACATAAAGCACCTGTTCTTGCCACAAACTGGGTCACTCAGAACATGAAAATGAAAGAATACATTTTGCTCTCTAGCAGATGAGAGCTTGTGATCTATGCTAAATGAATGTATAAGAAGCCATTTGGTCCAAGGTTCTGATGTAGATGCCAAAAGGCTGACCTGCAATGAAGTTGTTCACGCTAAAGTTACACACGACGAAGTTCTTTATCTGAACTGAGAAATCGGGAGAGGGTCCAGTGATAGTCAAACTTCCAAAAGCACCAGTAGTAGAAAACTTGATCAAACAGCACGGTGGTTTGTCTCCCATAGGTTCTTGTACTTAGTCCCCAGTTGGATGTAGTGTCTGGGGAGATTGTGGTATCTTTAGTAGGTACCGCCATGTTGGAGGAAGTACATTACTGAGAATAAGCTCTGAGAGTTTATAACCTCACCCTACTTCATTTCCTCTTTCTGATTCCTGTTTGCAGTTAATAGATATGATCTCCCGGGCTCCTGCTCCTGCTGACCACTGCCCAGCCTCCCTCTCAATTGTAAACTCTCCCTCTGGAAGCATATGCAAAAATAAATAAACCTGTTCTTCTGTAAGTTCCTTCTGGTCCTGGTGTTTTGTTGCAGCAACAGAAAGTAACTACGAATACAATCAGTGCCCCTTTCTTACCTCCCAAGGGGAAGGAACTGGAGATAACCAGATGTAAACAAACCTCTGTTCTGTGTTGTATTCTGCTCAAACTCTGTTATAAAAACACAACTGCTCTGCCATACTCAGTAGAGAGGCTCTATGTTTTACATAAAAGCCAATTCTGGAGTGGTAAACAAATTCTACTTAGGTCAGTTCAGGAATGTTTTTAAAGTTCATCCTCTGACATACCATACGATGCTCTGTTGGATTGTTATGATGGGGCCAAGTCATCATCTCCTCTAGGCACCTAATTCACTGTCTGCTTCCTAGAGAATAGCGCTGCCAATGGAGGACATCCCAGTGTGGGAAGGGAAGGGAAGAGAAAGAAGCTATACCCTCTACAGACTACAGCTGGACTCTTGAGCAAATGAAATTCAGTGTGGCTCCCTGGTGAGCCTGTGTCATAGCTACAGCCTGAGCTATAGGACTTGCAGCACCTTCTAGGTGTCTTTCAGAGCCACCTGCTCTGCAGTTTCAGGCTGAGGTCTTTTTGTCAGCTTCCTATGCCTGGATGTCCTGAACCTTGTTGTGCCTTCGATGCTTCCAACTGCCAAGTGAATCACGAATGCCTTACAGCAAACCCATCGTCTCAGAAAGCTTTGGAAAGGCTTCTGATGTCCGACAAACATCCTCACAAACAAGTCATTCTCAACACTGCTTTAGGATAAGGACTGTGAACACATGCTAAGTGTTATGAGCCCTCAATAACAGGAAAGCATCTATCCTAAATGCTAAGTAACCGTGGGAGGAGTCCCCTGTGATGGAGTTCTTAAATATACAGAAAAATCAGTGAATGAATTGTCTGGGTGCCAAGGATGACTTAGAAAGTAAACAAAATGCTTGATACAATAAAGAAGTATTTTAGAAGGACTAGTTAGTGAAAAATGCACCGGTGTTAAAGGGAAAAATACACACACCACTACAAAACTACGTTTACTGGAGTGTTAGAGAAAACCTGTTTTCACACATTACCATTCATATTAAGGCCATTATACATTTATAGATATGAAGGTTGCAAAATGCTGGGATGCTCTTGGTGCTTTGTCCACTCAGTCCTTTTTCTAGATTGGTCCATCAGATTCCCCAGCGACACAGATGCCCCCAAAGTGAACATGGCCAACATCACTCAAAGCTGCATCCTTCTCCAATGGCCTGCCCTTAGCCAACGGAAACCCCCTCATCAGGAGTACCCAGAAGGTTTTGCCTTATTTCACAGGCCTCTGGAGTCAAACACTAATTAAATTATGTAAATTATTGTTAACACACAGGATGCTTTATTTGGCCTAAACATTCTTTAACATTTTAACCATTACTTTTAAAAAATCATTTACAGAAATCTCTACTCATGGGTTCTCTTACAAGTGTTGTCACCTGGCCTGGAAGAACTGGATCTGAGGACAAGCTGAATGGCCTTCATCATTGTCCATAGCTCCCCAACTCTAGGCAACTATAATCCTGTATATGTGCCTGGTCCCTCTCAGCAACTGAGGATGTCATTTCTGGCCAGATCATCAAAACATTGTGGCATTGAGAGTTGACCAACCTGCTTCACAAGTCGCCCACTGTCATCAGAAATGTTGTTGCCCGGGACAGAGATCAAGGCTCCTCGCTTCACTTTCTCTTTCATCTCTGAGATGTTCATTTTCTCACACCATTAAATTGACATTAATCACAAAATCGGCAAGGAGCACTGGGAATGTATGGCACAGTCCTGTGTCACACTGATCAAAAATAAATGATCTGAAACACTCCTGAGTAACATGTCAGAACTCAAGACAGTGTGACAAGGGTGTTTACACAGCCATTGCCTGAAGTTGTGCCTTTTAATATATAAACCAAGAAAAGTACTTAAACATAGATGCCCACATGCTTGATTCACATATTAAGAATTGAAAGAAAAGTTTCAACCCAAGAGATGGTAAAATGCAGGTCTGTGTACTATTGGCTGCGATCAGGGCTCTGGCTCAGCCTTGAGCAGCCAAAGAGGTGCCGCTATCCGAGGGGGAGCCAGAGCAAGGCGGGCTGCTAGGTCTCTGCCTCAGCCAGTGCTACCCCAGAGCTGGTGATAAGCACTGGGCCACTAGGGGACAAGGTCAGGGCACCAATCAGGAAGTGGCTAAGATCAAGTGCTCTTCCCCGAAGTGTTACAGGCGCTCTCAGAAGAGCTTGGTGAAATAACTCATGAATTTTATTCCTCATGGATAGGAATGGGGTTGGGTTGGGATCTAGAGGCAGATGCTCTCTGTTGGTTTGGAATGAGACATTAGGGATACCTCATCTGTATGAGGAAGGACTTCTGTTGTTGTCCCTACTTGACTGATTATCACAGTCCTCTCAACGGGGTGTCCTGGTCACGTGTTCCAGAACAGGAAAATGGTTGGGAGTACATTGAAACACCAACTGTTCTCAATTATGAGAATTTCTGGGGTTCCTGAATCTGGTTTTCTATCAGACGGCATAGTCCACTGTCCCACAGGGAAACATATTCAGTTGAGTATTATCTCAACAGACTGTGGTTATCTGAAAGCAATACAGCCTACATACTCTGAATGCTAACTACAACATAATGTGATGAGATTGAATGATAGTACAATATAATCAAGATAATGTTGCTTTCAGTCTGTTCCATCAGATTCAAAGCTACAGTTTGATCTCACCAGTGGATGCACACATAGCCCTGGACACTCTGCCAATTTATTCAACAACCCACTCTTGTTTCAACTGAGGTTTTTTCCTCACTCCTTCACACAGAACATGTCTATGTTCCCGGGGTTCTTCTCTACACCTACACTTCTAAACTGCTCTATAACATCCACATTTACACTAAAACTGCAGCTCATGACCTCAAACCCAGAAATACAAGGTTAATGGAGAGAAATTGCTGCCTTCCTTCCTTCCTTCCTCCCTCCCTTCCTTCCTTCCTTCCTTCCTTCCTCCCTCCCTCCCTCCCTTCCTCCCTCCCTTCCTTCCTCCCTTCCTTCCTTCCTCCTTTCCTCCCTTCCTTCCTCCCTTCCTTCCTCCCTCCCTTCCTCCCTCCCTTCCTTCCTCCCTTCCTTCCTTCCTCCTTTCCTCCCTTCCTTCCTCCCTTCCTTCCTCCCTCCCTTCCTCCCTCCCTTCCTTCCTCCCTTCCTTCCTTCCTCCCTTCCTTCCTTCCTCCTTCCCTCCCTTCCTCCCTCCCTTCCTTCCTCCCTCCCTTCCTTCCTCCCTCCCTTCCTTCCTCCCTCCCTTCCTTCCTCCCTTCCTTCCTTCCTCCTTCCCTCCCTTCCTCCCTCCCTTCCTTCCTCCCTCCCTTCCTTCCTCCCTCCCTTCCTTCCTCCCTCCCTTCCTTCCTCCCTCCCTTCCTTCCTCCCTTCCTTCCTTCCTCCTTCCCTCCCTTCCTCCCTCCCTTCCTTCCTCCCTCCCTTCCTTCCTCCCTCCCTTCCTTCCTCCCTCCCTTCCTTCCTCCCTCCCTTCCTTCCTCCCTTCCTTCCTTCCTCCTTCCCTCCCTTCCTCCCTCCCTTCCTTCCTCCCTCCCTTCCTTCCTCCCTCCCTTCCTTCCTCCCTTCCTTCTTTTCTCCCTCCCTCCCTCCCTCCCTTCCTCCTTCCCTCCTTTCCTCCCTTCCTTCCTCCTTCCTTCCTTCCTCCCTTCCTTCCTCCCTCCCTTCCTTCCTTCCTCCCTTCCCTCCTTCCTTTCTATCTTGTAAGAACTAAACTTTCTCTTAGTTTTTTAAGAACTAAAGATGACAAGAGGATGGTGATCACTGGAATGAAGCCTCACCCAGCTTTTATGGACCATTTAACCACATGTGAAAATTCCTTGCTAATACAGAACTACTTTCTGTGGTATCTGTTCTACCGGGCATTGGTTCCATTGCTCATCTTCTGCTTCTGTGTTGCAGCTCTGCAGCTTCCTCTCGGGATGTTGCACACACATTGGATGTGCAGTACATGTCAGCTGCCACTATGTGCAGGTTTTGTCTTTTGGCTGCATTTGCATAAACCGAGATGAGTTGGGGTCAAGACGGTGAGATTATGAAGATGACATTCACGCAGGTCTTGTTTTTTTTTTTAATGACTTTATTTTACAAAACAAAGATAAATGTACAGATTTTAAACATTTTTTGCTTAAAATTATACATTTTTGTCAGTACTGTTTTTTCAGATATTAAAATAATTTTTACATAAAACTCTGTGAATATATTTTTAAGTCAGTACTTGATTTTTTCAAGGGCTTGACAGTATGCATTGAAAACCTAATAGTTACAATGAGCGTAAAGTACATGCAAAACAAAATGCAACATGGAAATAGTCAAAGTCTTCTTGTTTTGTAAATATATTTTTTTTTGTTTTCTTTATTTCTTGGACTTCATACAGTCTGTGAGTTGTTTCTGGGGGAGTGCAAGCCTCTGGGGTTAGCATCCCAATATCAGTGACTGCATATTATGTCTGTTCTTTTGTGACTGGGTTATCTCACTCAGGATGATATTCTCTAGATGCAGCCATTTTCTTAAGAATTTGGCTAAGTCATTGTTTCTGGTGCCTGAGTAGTATTCCATTGTGTAAATGTACCACAATTTTCGTATCCATTCGTCTTCTGAAGGACATCTGGGTTCTTTCCAGCTTCTGGCTATTATAAATAGAGCTGCTATGAACATTGTGGTGCATATATCTTTGTTGTGTATTAAAGTGTCTCTGGGGTATATGCCCAGAAGTGGAATAGCTGGGTCTTAAGGTAGTACTATATCCAATTTTCTGAGGTATCGCCAGACTGATTTCCAGAGTGGTTGTAATAGTTTGCAACTCCACCAACAGTGGAGAAGTGTTCCTCTTTCTCCGCAGCCTCGCCAGCATCTGCTGTCATCTGAGTTTTGGATCTTGGCCAATCTGACTGGTGTGAGGTGGAATCTTAGGGTTGTTTTGATTTGCATTTCCCTGATGGCTAAGGATGTGGAGCACTTCCTCAGATGTTTCACGGCCATTCGGTGTTCCTCAACTGAGAACGTTTTGTTTAGCTCTGTACCCCATTTTTTAATAGGGTTATTTGATTCTCTGGTGTCTAGCTTTTTGAGTTCCTTGTATACCTTGGATATTAGGCCTCTATCTGATGTGGTGTTGGTAAAGATCTTTTCCCATTCTGTTGGTTGCCGTTTTGTTTTCTTGACAATTTCCTTAGTCTTACAGAAACTTTGCAATCTCATTAAGTCCCATTTGTTAATCTTTGACCTTAGAGCTTGAGCCATTGGTGTTTTGTTCAGGAAATTTTCTCCTGTGCCTATGTGTTCTAAGGTTTTCCCTACTTTCTCATCTAATAATTTCAGTGTATCTGGTTTAATGTGGAGATCTTTGATCCACTTACACTTGAGCTTTGTACAAGGAGATAAGAAAGGGTCTATTTTCATTCTTTTTCACGCAGGTCTTTTACTTTATTTCCAAAACCAGGTGAGGCTAGAAATGTTGACACACAATCGAGAGGCCTCATGAGACAGGGGGATCAAAAATTTAAGGTCAGCCTCCGTAATAACACTGTTTCCAAAAGCAAAATAAGACTGTTTCCAAAATCAAAAGCAAAACCGAAGAAAGTCAAATAAAAGCTGTGTGGGTTGTCCATCCTTCTAGAGGATCCTCCCTTTTACAAACTTTATTCTGTGGCTCCGAAATCTTGAGAGTAGAAGACCTGGCCCTGGCCCTCACTGGCTGCAGCACTCAAGAGAGCTGGCCCTGCCACTTGTCTGCCATGCCATGGGATGGGCAAGGGAGATATATCCTCCCACCTCCCTAATACTTGCAACAGGCTGGAGACTTGGCCCCAGGGTCATGGGAGCTGGAGAGCTGGCCCTTGCCTAAACAGCACAGTAAAGCTGACTCTAATGGCCAGGGCATGGGTGAGCCAGCCCTTCCGATACGCACAGAAAAGCTGGTCCCAAGGGAATAAAAGTGGGAGAGTGGGTTCTGCCTTTTGCTGGCTGCAACATTGGGTGAACTAGCCAAGGCAGTGCTGGCAAACTTACCCTAATGGTGTAAGTGTGGGAGAGCTGGCAGGCTGATCAGCTCAGATACCACACAGGTCCAGATCCAGGGCTTGGAGTTGACCCACTCCATCTACCCTATCCATGAATTGCTGGAGTACACAAAGGGGTTGGTCCTACAGATCCAACGCTGCAGGATTTCCATGGCATAGGGCGACAACATAGCCAAGAGGAGTCTCAGTGCATATCCGGTGTTGGTGGTGTAGCAAAAGCCAGAGGCCTTGAACCAGACCAACCACATTGCAATGAACATTTGCAAGTAAACAAGTTTGGACAAAAGGATACTGTTGGACACACTGTGACATCCTACAGCTTTCACTACAAGAATTTTATGCTGTTTGGGGGGGGGGGTATGCATGCTTAGAGGGCAGTTAGTTACAAAGGGATGAGGAGATGAGAAGGACTGGGGTGCATGATGGGAGACTCACAAAAATCAATACAAATGTAATAAAAATAAATTTAAAAAATCTTATTCTGCCAGGTGGTGGTGGTGCAGGCCTTTAATTCCAGCACTCCAGAGGTAGAAGCAGGCAGATCTCTGAGTCTGAGGCAAGCCTGAACCCATAGCTAGTTCAAGGACAGCTCTACTTCCACACACACATAAGGTAATAGGATTATACTATCATTATCATCTGCGTCCCATGTGAACCACCCTGTCTTCTTCTCTACAAGTCTTCCTCCTACCGTCAGATTGTGTGTGTGTGTGTTTGTGCATGTGCATACACATGGATATGCACTTAGTTACATGAACATGAAACTTACACGAACATGTGTATGGAGTCATTTATTTGAACAAGGGCAACTTTTTAGTGGCTATACCACACCACCGAAACGTGAAGTTCCCTTCCCCCATGAGGGATTTCACTTTTATGAGGACTCACTTTGTACAGGCTATGTTCAGGATGACGCACACAAAGAGGCCCTAAGAAATTCATGCATAAGCTCACGCCTGCCTGTACAAGTCACATGCTATATGCAAGTTAGAACTGCCCCACAATTGCTTACGGCACGCTATGAGGCTTCTGTGTCATCGTTTATTCCGTGACATGAACATGCAAGTTTCTTCATGCTGGCACTGTGGGTATCTTTGAGAAGTGCAAAAAAAAAAAAAAAAAAAAAAAAAAAAAAAAAAAAATGATGCCTGAAAAGAGAAACAAATCAGGGCTGCCACCCTGTGGCTTTGTGTGTTACATCATTTGTCCTGAGAAGTCAAATGCTCTCTTCTGCTATTCTTAAAAATACTCCAACAGAACGAAGGTGCAGACTGCATAGATGATAAAACTATAGCTTCCAGGACAGTCCTTGGCGTACAAGAGGATCTATAACTGCTAAGTCTTATTCTGAGGAACCCAAGAGGCTCTCTTGTTAGAAACCGCCATGTTCCCATTTCTCTCCTGTGTGCAGGTAATGCCTTCCCAGGGGGCACTCTGTTCTCCTCTACCAGCATGTCTTGGCTCCTAGTGGCTACTGAAGGGAGATTCTTTGCTATGGATGGGGTTCTTCAAGCAGCAGCTCAGCAGACCATCAGTGTTGCTGCATGGGGTCCACTGCAGGCTTCCTGATCTCTCACTGTGCCACGTGTTTGGTTGCTGCTGCTGCGATTACTCTCATTTCCTTATATAAACCAGACATGTGAGGAGCAAACTGTCTCTTCACCTACCTCACAGCCTGACACAGATGGTCACAGCAGTACCTCACCCAGAGACCCTGAAATCTAGGTTTTAAGGCACAGCAGAGCAGAATTCCCTATATGTTAGATCTTGGAGATGAGTCTAAGTTATACATAGGGGAGAACGTCTTGGCAACTAGACGGTGGATTGTGGAATTTGGAGGGCTTTTCCCAAAAATACTTTTCATATCACACATACACATACACGCACACACACACACACACAGAGAGAGATTAAGAGCTACCACATGAACTGGTTTGGAAAGTGAACAAAAGTGACATCTGGAAGCTTTGTATTTCTACTCATGGTTCACCATTTTCTTTCCCTCTCTTGTGGATGGTAAGAGAATATCTTCCTGGACCCCAGAGTAGTTATAGAACCCTCAACAAGGAACAGAGCCCTCCACTAGCCAAGATGAGCACACGGGACTTTAATGAAAACCAACTCTAACTGCAGTGTGACGTGCTGAGACAGAATGGTGTTTTTCAGCCGTCATGTCATTATAGAAATGATGTGCTTCATTGGGAACCTGAAGGGGTTCCCAGTTCTTCCTCTTCTTGCCTCCACAGTAGCCCAGAGGAAACCTTTCTTTAACCTTCCAATGATAATACAATAGAGAGCGAAAAGACACTAGAAGCAAACAGCCTGAATAACCTAGAGCTAAATACCTCACTAGTCAGCATAATGTTCAATCTGGCTGCTTAATTAACCTCTGTATAGTAGTTAGCCTTTTGGTTGCTGTGATATTAAAAGCTACTGCCTCCCCAGTAACGCTTCTGAGAACCCACTGTGCTCTGGGGTTTATGAATGAGGTACCCGGCCAGAGTACAAGGTTGTCAAATCTCTGGCACCATACCAAGGTTTCAAATGAACGTCTAAGATTAGGAGCTGGAATCTTTCAGAGGCTCGCCCACAAGCATGGTGGTAGCTCATGTTAAATGAGTGGCCATTGGAGATGTCCATTCTTACAAATGGCCAATCCTTCTTTCCATATTAAAAACAGACAGCAAGTCATTAAAGACACTCAGCATCACTCCATGGCCGCTGTATTCTGTTTGCCAATCATAAACGCCTGCCTGGCTCAAGGACAAGGAAGCAGACATTTTACAGAGCAGCAAAGTTGGGGGAGGTAGACCAGAAACACTGGGATGGCTACTTTTAGAAGGTAGAAATCTGCCAATCTTGCAGTCGAGACTGGGTGAGTTAAAGTAACAAATCATTTAGGGCAAATGCAGTGTCTGCTTCAAAGTGATGTTCTCCCCGTGGATAGACAACATGCCTGGGGGCTCACTCCAGTGTCTCCTCACATTCAGATTCTGAACCAACTGGACCTTCTCCAAACCAAACTAGAACACAGAAATACATTATTAAGGAGCCTGTAACTGGGATATGTTCTTCTAGCTGGACTGCCTTGTCTGACCTCAGCGGGAAAGAATGCACCTTGCCCTGCAGAGACTTGATGTGCCAGAGTGGGGGATATCCAGAGGGGACCCCACCTGCTCAGAGAAGGGGAGGGGAGAGGGTATTGGGGGGGTTGACCAGGAGGGGGCCAGTGAGCAGGATGTCAAGTAAGTAGAATGATGATGATGATGATGATGATGATAAATATGCATAGAATATCAAAGAGTGGCTCAGCATAGCTCTTTATATCACCCTGTAAGATAATAGAAGCTTTGAAGACTTAAGAAAGATGATCCACCTACACACATACAGTGATACCTTTTCAGCTAAAGATGTGCAAGAACATGCTGACATTTGCTCAAACGCTGAAGGAGAATTTTGGAGACTTTTAAAATCAAGTGTAAAAAATGTTGTAATGGAATATGGTACCTTAGAGCAGATATTTAGTCAAAGTGAGCAAAGCTGTTGAATGGGTTGTCACAAGGTGCTTATGGGGCTGAAGCAGCAAGATAAGGAATGTCACAGCTAGCAACCCTTAGTTGTAAAGATGCCTGAAAGGACTGACTGCTAGTCAGCAGTCCTGTGTGAAATAGATGGTCTTGAATGTGGTCAGTGTGCAAACAGTTGGATCACATACAAGCTGACAACCCTACTGGCACTTTCTTCAGACATTCCTTGAAGTTGCCAAAAAAAAAAAAAAAAAAGGTTAACCACATGACCATGTAAAATTTGAAATTCATCACCTTTGTAGCCATTATGGGCAATCTTCTGTCTGGCCCATGGATTGAATGCATAGTCTTCAACTAGTACATGCTATCATTGTCAAGTAACTCAATCAATCATAAAGGTTCGAATTCAATGGATAAATCTATTGATGGCGTTACTGAAATGGTAGAAACTTTTGAAGGTCTAAACAGGTCACTGGAGATGTTCTTAAAATCCATCCTCCTCATTCCCACTGCTGTAAAGTAGGGTGTAGATTTATGTTAAGTCGACACAGGTTTGGACAGTGGGGAGGTAGGTGGGGAAAAGGCTAGGAGAATGGAAGAGGAGAGATTCCAGAGAGAATCAAAATGGAGCTGGAGAAAAAGGATCTAGATCCAGGTGGACTTAATTGGCAATAGGTAGATATAAATATTTTAAGGGTTTCTATAGTTCTTTTTATCTCATATAGAAGAGGAGTTTGTATCTTTGTTCATTGGATGTAATTGATTATGCAGAGAGTTTGTGGTTTGAGAACTTAATATATAAATCTGCATGAAAAGCTTCCAGGCCTTGGAGTCATGTTTGTGCTAGGTGGTGGAGGAACGAAACACACCGGGGTGGTCATATCCACCCGGGACAGAAGTAACAGGGGCAGTGGAGTGAACCACGCCTGAGTTCTCAGAGGTGGCCTGGAGTGCCAGGTGGTGTGGTGACCGACTGTGTGTGCTAGGCTCTGCACTAGATGTGAAGTGAGACAGCAGGGGGTGTGGAGGGATTAAAAAATTAGGCCTCCCATTTTAATATTTACTACAACAGTAGAGAGCTGTGTTCTATTGGGTTCTGCTGTCCTGATTTCCTGCCTCGCCAGTGGAAGAGAAATGATGTAGCTGACACCATGAACCAGTCAATTATGAACTGTAAGCTCCGACTCTGCCTGCAAAAACACCCTTCTTAGGCATTTGGGAGACAGACAAAAGGTATATTAGTTTGGTGCTGTGAAGTTGGCTTACCTCTCTATCTCTATCTCCGAATGAGATCTGAACACCACTGTATCAGTCACTAAAGTTAAGATGTGAAGCTTACCCCACACCTTCAAAATTGGCAATGTGCTTTATACTTCACCAATCTCGCCATGTTCACTACTGTGAAAACATTCTCAAGCAAAGTCACAGATCCCAGTCCAAAGCATTTGCTATGACACGTATCTGGGCTGGGTGAGCTTTGGCAGGAAGTAGGTATAGAGCCAAATCAAGGTAAGTTTAAATATTTCAATTATCTATAAATATCAGATAAACATTAGGTTGCCCATAGTAAAGCTTCATCTTCAGTTTCTCAGGCACATTTACAGATTGTAAGTCAGCCTATAGCCGGCCTCAACCACTTTTTCCATCAACCATTTCTTTACTGACACAAGACAGCCTCACCATGTACCCCAAGCTAGCCTTAAAGTGCTATGGTGTCCTCATAGCACTTTCTCATCATTTTTGATGCTCAGAGCATCAAAATACATGACACCAGCAAGAATTCTTGCACCAAGTACTCTCTTTTCAAAAAAAAAAAAAATGGAGAGCTAAATTCACATTTTAAGTCTGTCAGCATGTCCTGAAGCACTCCAATAAACGATCAAATAAGCACCTTCTGTCTGTAAGTACCATTTCCTACTTCTCTAGCACATCTGTGAGAAATGTGTGGCTTGGACAGTTCCTCTGGAATAAGTGTCAATGTACAATGGTCCAGGATCCATGCCTGGCCCACCACCTGTTCTTATAAATAAAGTTTTATGGGAAAAGGCTGTGGGAACTAGATTTCATGAGGTCCAGTTTTATATCAGTGGTCCATAGAAAGCCGCAAAAGCCTAACATAGCATCTGAACCTGTATTTGAGAAGTTTATCCCCAGCTCCGTGAGACTTCAGAGGGCACATTAAAAAACAAACAAACAAAAATCCTGAAAACTGTTTCCCTGCCCTGTTAAGCAGAACTGTCTGTCACCAATTCCCACAAAGGACTCACATCCCAGTCTGCCCAGCCAGCTGTCAGGAATGTAGGCAGACCTGAGATGCTAAGATCACCTGCTCTTCCCTTTGGCTTAGCGCATCGTCAGTGGCAATACAGAAAGAGCCACTCGGTCTCTGGCTACCTCGAAGGAGGCTGCACTGGTACCCACAACCAGGAGGCATTTTCGATGTGATACTTTTATTTCGTTCCTTGCCTAAAGGAGCCTTAGTGGCCGATGGTTGATTTTCATCCTTTCTGATTGTTTCAACGACTCTCTGCCTCCAGAGCCGGAAGAAACATTTACTTTTACACAAGAGTATAGAGAGCGTCTAAGCTTTGGCAGCTGACTTGTAATGGGTCAGGGTGCGGGCAGAAGGGTCTGTGGCATTGGTCCACTTGGGCATCCAATAATGGGTCAGCCAATCAGCCCGGCCTGGGTAATGGTGTTCGAAGATCTGACGGTAGTAATAGCCTTCTTTAGTTTTGGGAGTATTGAAGGGAAATTTCTGGGAGGCCGTGGACATCATCTCATCATCAACCTGTAAGATAAAGTAAGAATATTTCAATGTGTATTTGCTCCGATGGAGACCAGAATAAAGTTAAGGCATACTATAAAGTAACACGACCCTTTGCAGCACACATTATTTAGAAAAATGCCAAAACAAGCTATAATAAATAAGCAGTAACTTCTTAAAAGCTCTCATGCATACTTCATACTTGAAGTCTCAGTGTTTGACTCATTTGTACCTAGCAGGTACCCAGACGTGTGCAGGAAGGTCAGCGATGATTAGGAAGTCTTCCTGCTACCCTTTGTCTTTTGATCATCAATACTCGACTTTCATTAATGACTTCGTAATGCTTAGAAAGGACATATTCCTTGCAGAAGCACTGACTGCCCTGTCACAACCATTGAAACTAAATGCAAACACAGATCCCAGCTCTTTATTAAACTATTACTGTTTCAGAAGATATCTTTGAAGACAGACCTGATGTTCAACATAGTCCTGTAAAATTTTGAACCAGGAGTTTTTGACTGAGGTGATCCCATCACTGAAGGCTTCTTTGGGTCGCCAGAGAATCTCTTTGGGCAGCAGGTTGGAGTCCTCAAAAGCCTCTCTCAGGAGATGTTTCTCTATGCCATTCTGAGAAGAGCAGAAAAGGGGGGGGGGGTGGCCAGTGGAGTCACCAGAGGAACCAATGACGTTTGGGGTTTTTAGCCAGGGTTGATTTACCTACTTTTGGAATTCTCATTTCTGGCGGCAGAGACAGATAATAAGAAGAAAACCGATGATCCAGAAACGGGACTCTCAGTTCGAGACTTGGGGGGGAAAGAAGACAGTCTGAATCAGATGCCTGGCGCGGCTTCCCAACCACCACACCAGACTGAGTGGTGGCAATTACACAGTCATGTTCCAGCTCCTAGTGGCCACAGTACATGACTGGCCTGTACTTGAATAAAACAGCATGTAGGGAGGGAAGCTTTCTGTGTTAAACTATGTCTTTCCTTCTGTGCCTATGAAAAATTAACTTCTTTCTCTAAAAGCAAAAGAGTTCACTGTCATCAGTGACCTGGTCATGAGGCATACGAAAACCTGTGCATCATATGTACAAGAGTCCCCAGTGACACGGCTCAGGACATGCAGACATGGAATAACTATGATTTCAGCCCATTCTTAAACCAAATACGATTCAGTAGAGGAGCCGAAAACATTGAAAGGCAAGTGTTTATTCTGCACCGTAAGGGCCTTCTGTTCTTCAACAAGCCCAGTTAAACATGGAAACTCTGGGCAAGAAGAAATGGCACCAAAGAAACTTATTTTTATTCTACAATCTTATCGATGGATGGAGATGACACGTCCCCTCCCAGGTGCAGCAACGTGGCTTGGCAGGCGTGTAGTCCTTGCTACCTGGGCCTAACAACTTCCAAATGCTCTGAAACATTTACAAGTAGCTGCTGCAGCCTTCCCTCAGGGCCAGAGAGGGCCATTGCTGCTATGACCTAATGGCACAAAATCTGCCGGACACACCCACAGACGGTGATCTCTCCTCACCCCGGTGACAGCATCCAAACCATAGCACAGCTTTTGGGGAATAAATTTTGCAAACCATACTTCGCAGCCACCCAAAATAAATATAAATAAACAAACAAACAAACAAACAAACAAACAAATAAACAATCAGCCGATCTCATTTTAAGTTATTTCCTCTCTTTCTTCCTTGCTGGTTTTACAACTGATTTCAGAAGTTACCCATGGGCGGCAGTAGTGCGGTCGGCACGGAGAACGTCGAACAGGTAGAGCTCCTTCAGCAGCCTCTCGCTCTCCTGCTCAGCCTTCTCAGGGGAAGGAGCCTATTTCACAAACAAAGGTGTTTTCAAAGCACACAGGCAGCCTTTATCCCCCCCCCCCCCCCATGTGTAAAATAAAAAAATGAGTAAGGCAGAAAACTTCAGAGGAAGGTAAGGGATGTGAGTGAATGACTTCAGAGGCCAGCAATGTTTTATAAGACAGGCCTATCCACCCTCCAAAATGCTTGGTGTGGAAATAAATTAAATGGATGCCCTCAGCAACAGACACAGTGCCTTTAATCCCAGCACTTGGGAAGCACAGGCCAGTCTGGTCTATATAGTGAGTTTCTGGACAACCAGAGCTACATGAGACTCTGTCTTTAAAAAAAAAAACAAACAAACAAACAAAAAAAAAACCCCAGTCAATCAATAAATAGACAGACACACAGATAAAAACAAAAGCAAATCTCATGTTTAATTTTAAGGACAAAAAGTATTGGATAGTATTAAGCCTTCTTTCTCCTATAGATAGATAGATAGATAGATAGATAGATAGATAGATAGATAGATAGATAGATAGATATAGATAGATAAAACAGACACGATCAATTTTTATACACAAACACACATGCACTCTAAAAATGTTACAAATCGTAAGAACAGACTAGAAGGTGGCCAGTGATTCTGATTTTTCTTAACAGTCTGGCCACCTTTTCACTTCGGAGAACCTACCTTGTGGAAATATATGTAGCCCTGTGTAAGCTCATCTGACCCCTCTCCAGAGAAGATCACCACGCTGTCCGTGTTCTTCCGAATATACTTGGAAATTAAATACATACCTTAAACGAAAGAGGGATTAACGTTGATGTCAGCGTCATGTTTCAGAGAGCCCCAGAAACAACTGCAGGCTGGACTGTCTTGCTGGACTGAGTTAATGTAAGAATTAGAGCAGCTTCCAAATGGATCTCAAACTTATAAGCCAGCCACATGCAGTCCATCCGACTTAAGCAATAAAATAGCCTAGAATCCACTGTAATATTTTATAAACAGGCTCCATGATTTATTTTTTGCTAGACTGAACCACTAAAATACCTGAAGTATTAATACCATGGTTTGTATACTAACACTAGTACAGAAAAGTAAGGTGTGGGCCGTGAGATACTGTGAACGCAGTTTGATTTCCCAAGGGCTCAAGTGTTGGTGGTGTGATCCTTGGTGGAAGTGGGAGGTTAGGTCTGGTTGGGGCTCCTTGGGTCCTCAAGCATCTCACCGTAGAAGGCACTAAGGCAATGGCCAGGATAAACTAAATCATATCTCCTGATTCAGATGTTTAAAACAGAACCCCTCTCTAGTCTTTTGGCCGCTGGTATCACTATGAGATCTCTTCCTCAAGTGCAACTTCTTGATGCCACCCACCAAAGTCCCACGCTGTTAGACTTTTGGGGTTCAAAATTCCGAGTTTAAAAAAATCCTTATTTTCTGAAGTTTCTCATCCGGGATGAACCATTATAGTAACGAAAAAACGGACTAATGGAAGCAGCTGACTTTTAAGTGTTTTGTTCTTTACCATTTCTGCTCCTCAGTCCCAAATCTCACATTTGATTAGGAAGGCTCTGTATAGTAAGTACTATGTCTAATTGAACGCATTTCCCATCTCTCTCCACTACACCTGTCTCCTCCAGTCTCATTTTTATCCTTCTTAGGAGAGACTTTCTTCTTCCCAACTCTGCTTCCACCTCATAAAAAGTCAACCGCAGACATGCTATACGTGTGTGTATTGAACTATGATGCTTCCGAGGGCCAAATCACTATAATACACAAGGTATTTTATTGCGCTCCAAAGTGAGCGTTTAACAAGACCCACCCAGCTAGTGACATTCTAGAGGTTCATCAACGTTGGGTCTCTCCGCTTTGTGGTACAGTTCTGATCTTAGGATGTGTTCTCCAGGGAAAAGTAGCGTTGCTTGCATGGCAGTATAGCTAGCAACTGGTAAGCTGTGTGATGGAGTATCTACAATACAAGAACTCCTTAAGGACAATGGATCGCACTACAGACCCATGTCCCTGTTTAATAAGAACAGTGTTCGCTCAGTATTCATTTGGGTTTGGTTCCTGGCTCTTCCCTCAGCTCCCCACATCTTCAGATATCCCAACTCCTTATAAAATGATAGTGAGTGCACACAACTTACACACATACACAGGCCCATCTTGTTTTGCTGTGCTTGGCTATACTGTCCTTCAGAGGAAGTTCATTTCTTACAAATTAAACAGCTGGCAGTCCAGCTCGAAGCAAATACACTGCATCGTTTTCCACAAGCATAGATGGCCAACAGCAGTAAGATATTCCTAAATAAAGGTAGTCAGCAAACCACAGTACACAGTAGCCGTGGCTTTTATATGCACTAGGAAGCAAAGACCCAGTGCACCAAGACACTTGCACTACTGCACAGATCTGAACCTGTAACACTGTGAGATGTTCTTGTGCCTTAAGTCACCTCTGGATTGCATACAATATCTGATACAGTGTAAATGCTATGTGAGCAGTTGACACACGGAATTATTTTCAATATGACAGCAATAAGGTCTGTACATGTCCAGTAATACACATTATTGCTCTCAAGTGTTTTTAAGCTTTGGTTGGTGAAATGCAAGGATAGTCATGTGTGGCCCAACTATACCCCCCAAGATATTTGACACAGAGAACATGGGAGAAAGGGGGCCAAATTATGTATCCATTCTATGGTCATGCCATAAATGCCGAGTGTCCAGTAGTCCTCCTGCCTCAGCCTTCCGGATGCTGAAATACTGGTTAGGATGGGTTAGTTTTGAGATGACAAATAATTCATATGAAATATGGGAGACAGAACTTAGCATTAAGTATATGCTTAGCAAATGTAGCTGTTAATACATTTATGAAGCATTTGTTAAGACTAGAGCCCAAGCTGACCTTGTAAATTCAGCGTTCAGATGATCTGATTGTTTTCATTAGGCACTTCCTTCAGTCAAAAAGAAACCCAGAGCACGCTTACATGGTCTTAATAATATACTGTGGTATTATTCACAATATAGAAACTTTACTTGTATTCATACCTAGATAATATCTCCTAAGCTGAAATCATCTTAAACCTTCTACTGTTTCAGTATTTTTTTTTTTAAGATGTATTTTTTTTATTGTATGTGTATGAGTGCTCTATCTGTATACCTGCATGCCAGAAGAGGGCATCAGATCACCACATGGTTGCTGGGAATAGAACTCAGGACCTCTGGGAGAGCAACTGGTACTCTTAACCGCTGAACCATCTCTCTAGGCCCTCTGTTTCAGTATTAAAACTCTTTTCACTACAATAAAATCCCTTACCTACAGACGCTCGAACTGTCGTAATATCATAAGTTTCCAAGGAAAATATGACTTCGTCCAGGGCCTGAATGCCTTCCTCAGAGTCAAAAAGGACTTCATGATGCTCGCTTCCAATATAATTTGCCACCTGATTGTGAAGAAAAAAAAATCCATATCTTTGTTAAAGAACTGCTTTAGAAAATAAAACAGGCCATTTCTCTCAGGCTGAAATGAAACAAAGCAGGAGATACTCAAGGTCTCTCCAGACTGCTGCAGCAAAAGGTGGTATAGGCCCCTTCGGCAAGAGGAGGTGCAGGCGCAGCCACATGCTAGCTAAAGCATGCCAGGTCTCTGCCTGGCCCTCGCACTCAACCACAAGATGTAAATCTCCTACTGGCTCTTTCCTACCCTAAGCTACAGACTGACAGTCCAGGTCCCAATCAGCCTACCACCCTCTCCTCTTTTACCTAACCTGCCTCATCTCTCCCCAGTCCAACATGGTCCCCTTTCGAACACCAGCTCTCTTGAGCTGTGCTGAAATGTCTAAAGGACTTCATGATGCTTACTTCCAACATAATTTGCCACCTGAGTGTGAAGGAAAATCCATTATCCAGCCAGCACGGTATCCCTACACTAACAGCCTTTTCCTGTCTTCCAGCACATAGGTATTTGCATTGGGATTCTCACATAGACCTTTCTCAGTCCTTCTAGGTCTTTACCGAGCAAGAGCGCCATCTTCCGCACACAGAATTGTGTGCACAATGTCTGGTCTGCCTACAGTTCCAAACGCAATGCTTCAGAAGGAAACCAGATGTGAGCTGTCACCCTGGTACCAATTTCTATCCTAGTGTATTCTCCATGGCCGTCATGACGACCATGACCAAAATCAACTTGGGAAGGAAAGAGTTTATTTGGTTTACCTAGTCTGAGTCCCAGTCCACTGAGGAAAGAAAAAGCAGCAAACTCAAGGTGGGAACTGAAGGTTCAGGAGCCAAGCCAATGAATAAGAGGCCCCTCCATGGTCTCTGCCTACAGGTTTCTGCCTCCAGTTCCCACCTTAGATTCCTTCACTGGACCATGACAGAAATCCCTTCTTGCTTTCGGTCATGGCCTTTATTACAGTAACAAGTGGCACACTAGGACAACTTCAGCTTGATGCTCATCCTAACAGCAGGACTAAGTTCTGAATATACAACAGGCAGGCCGCACCGTACCTTTCTAGCCGCCACTAGATCGGGGCTGTCTTCCATACCAATAGCAAATGTCTGGAGAGGATACTGCACTTGGGCCTCCTTGAGCTGCTTCAGCAGAGAGGCAGCAACCAAGCTGGAGTCCAGACCCCCTGCAGCATAGGAAGGAGGTCAATGGTTACAGGCACACATCTGGATTGGCGTCTGACTGTTAAGAACTCAGAGTTTTATAAATTGAAGTCAGCTTTAGTAAGATTTATAGTGATGTGAATGAATTGTGTACACGTGTGTGTGTGTGTGTGTCTGTGTGTGTCTGTGTGTGCACGTGTATGTGCCTGTGTTAATACATACATTTTATCAGCCCCTTTACAATGGCAACTGTATCTAAAGTGGTTTCAAAGATCAACACACAGGACTCTAAAGGAATGAATACCAACCAGCTCTAACTTTAACACACACAGCCTGTAAAACAAAGAGGAAATTATATAGCAGGCCTTTTAACAGTGGAAGCTCGGCGCCAGCTACGAATCATTTCACTTAAACGCCAGCAAGATGTACGTTTCCTTAAACTGACTTCACCTGATAAAAGGCAGCCAATCCTCCGGTCAGTCATCAAGCGCTTCTTGATGGCGTTGTCAAAAAGGATACGCAGATTGCTTTTCACGGTCTCTATCTCAAACCCTGGCAACACAGACAGCAACATGGAACCACGGCAGATGAGCTGAGGCTGGACCAGCTGAGATGGGGCGGTCTCCTACACCACCATGACGGCCCTCCCTCTCTGACATCCCACCGCCTCCAAATCTAAGAGGAAACATCTTGAAACCCAGATCATTGACAATGGTGTGAATGGCCCTGTGCATTCAGGGACGGCCTGGAGTTCTGGAGTTTGGTCATGGGCACCGGTCACCTGGGAAGAGTTTCTCCACACTGTCATAGATGGCGTGCAGTGGCTCGTCGGTACAGTGATGGTATTTAACCATTTCCACAGACGCGACTTTGCCATTGGGTTTTAAATCCAAAACTTCGTAGTGTCCAGGAAGAAAGGGCTCCACTTTTAAGAAGGGGGTGGTGGAGTGTTTCAAGGAAACAAGGCCTACAAGAGGAAAAATAGCAGCGTATGCAATTAGGTGCTTCTCTGCCGCCTTTGCTAACCTCCCCTAATCCACACTCCACCCTTTAAGTACCAGTACTGGTCCACTATGCAAAAATAGCAGGAGAGGAAATAGTGAGCCAACACCCTACCATCTGTCTCGTGAAGAAGCAAGAAGGACATGGAGACAGAACACCAAACCGCATGGGTTTGTCGTCACTTGATGCAATAGGAAAATGATTCTTTCCAAGACAATTTCTGGACACAGCAAGATAAAAATTCCAAATGTCGCCTTTTAACGCATGGATGTCCAGTTGTTACAGTAACATTCTCTGAGCTGATCCTCTCCCACCTCCATGGCCCTGCTCCCTTTATTAAAATTCAAGCCTTCACCATGTCATTGCTTTCCCTAGCTGAGATGTCTGATCATGGAAACCTATTTGTTAGATGTCTATTAAATTTTCAAAGAATAAAACTTTTTAAAAGGAACGTCTATTTTCCGTCAGAAAGCAAACAAGATGAGATATAAATCTGAGGGGGGGGAGGAAGAGAAATCAAAATGTTAACTTCGTGATAAATATCGCTGTGGCATTTTAAGAGAGACCAATGGTTCTCAAGCCTTTATCAAACAAAATGATCCACTATGGGGTACTCAGAAGCCACTACCCATCCCTTGATAGCTGTCATAAAATGTGTGTGAGAGAGCCATACAATGAACTGTAGGCAGTTCTTATAAGCAATAGCTGCCCTGACACCACCATAATCTGACACAAAAGCCAATGCTGTGTGGTCAATAGTCAAACAGCATATCGACACAGATATTCGTTATAATGTACAGTGAGCCTCAAAGCCCAGTCTGTTTACACTGAATTCAAAGGCCAGAGGAACCTAGTGTTCTCACTACCTGGCAAAGCTCAAATGCTGTTCACCCCTGTAGAGGATGAGATGCAGCCAACTGAAAGGTCTTAGGCAGATACCACGTGAGATGTTTGTATAGACCGATAACAGCAAGTATTTAATACATTTAATCTGTGGCGGATTCAATAGAATGACCCCTATAGGGCATAGCCACTTGGTCCCCAGTGCATAGAACTGTTTGGGAAGGATTCAGAAGTGTGGCCTTCTTAGAGGGACATCACTAGGGATAGGCCCACATCCTTCCCAGTCAGCCCCCTGCCTCATGCTTGTGGATCAAGATGTAAGCTCTCCACTGCTGCCTGCCTGCTGCCCTGCTCCCCATCATGACCTCACAGACTCCAGCCCTCTGAAACCCTAAGCCCCAAACAAACTCTTGCCTGGGTTTCGGCATCTTAGCATAGAGATATAAAAGCAACTAGGCAGTCTAGAAAAGGACAGGGTTAAGGATGCAGAGAGTAAACCGATGGTGGGATTACAGTTCCATATCAAGTGATCATTAGGTCTAAAAATCCAGAAGATAGCCCGCAGGAGCAGGAGTGCAGACTGCTCTCTTTGCCAGGTTCCCCTGAAAGGCTTTAGGTAACATGCAGAATGCCCTGTGCTTCTGCTGACAGACCACGTCAAGCATCTATTCGTGCCCACACTTTAGCTAGTGTGAGCAGGATCCCTTAATAGGTCAAGATTCTTATTTTAAGTAATGTTAAATCTGAACACTACGTGGCAAAGGATTCAAAAAAAGGGCAAAGGCACGCTACAGAAAACTTGCTATCTGGGTAAAAGACGATTACTAAATTTACTGCCAGAAAAAGGCTAAGTAAGCTGTACAATAATAAGTATAGTAACTTAAGGTAATGTTACAATAATATACCCAGCATAAAAATCTTAAAAGGAATATTATTTTAGCACAAGCATTGAAGTCACTGTGACCAAGTCCATGGTCACTTGGCTCTGTCTATAAACAACAGCAGAAATACTCTGCATGAAGAAGAAGAAATGTACTCACCTCCTAGTGGCCAGAAGACTCAGGGGCTGCAGAAATACCTAGTCGATAAGGTGCCTGCCAAGCACCAGCCCAAGCAAGCATGAGGACCTGAGTTTTAATCCCAAGGACCCATGCAAAACCTGGTAGCAGCATCCTGTCTCTTTAATTCTAGGAGGGGCGGGACAGGACATAGGAAGCAGGCGGAGCCCTGGAGCTCACTGACCTGCCTGTCTGGCTAAGTCAGTAAGGTGAGTAAGCTCCAAGTACAAAGAGACTGCTCAAAAAATCAAGATGGAGCCAGGCATGGCGGTGCATACCTTTGATCCCTGTACTCAGGAGGTAGAGGAAGGCAGATCAGAAAGTTCCAGACAGCCAGGGTTACATAATGAGACTCTCAAAAAAACAAAATAAAAATGAAGATGCCTAACTTCAAGTCTCCGGTCTATAAATGTGCATGTATGAGTACACGTGTGTACACACACAGACACATACACACACACACACACACACACACACACACACACACACACACACACACACACACAGAAGAAACACAAGCCAAAAAAAAGAAAGAAAGAAAGAAAGAAACTCCATTATTACCTTTAGCTTCTGAACACACAGCCAGAAATCCATCTTCTGTCATGGCTTTAAACAAAGGCCTGACCCCATAGGTATCTCTACCCAGAAATACTTTCTTATTGGCAGTGTCCAATAAGATAAATGCGAACACTCCATCCAGCATACAAATGGTTTTTTCGATACCGCCTTTGTCGTAGAGATGGAGGATTATCTCACCATCCACATTGGTCTGATGCTCAAATTCAAAACGTTGTTGTAGCTTAAGGAAGCAGAGCAAACAAAACGTTAGTATTCTTATGTACCCTGATTCAGTGTTTGTGTCCTATGCATGTGCATCGGTGATCAAACTGTGTGTGTGTGTGTGTGTGGTGTGTGTGTGTGTGTGTGTGTGTGTGTGTGTGGCATTATCAAAACCTGAGAATGTTTCACTGTAAAGGCTGAACCCATGACAATAAAGACAGTTCTGATACATGAGATACACTGGTCAGGCACCAGAGCAATGACACATGAAGACATCCAACTCTACACTGCACATCATGGTGCACACTTTCAGTTATGCATGCACATTTACATGGGCAGCCATCCTTTGCTTCAGGACCCCAAGCCCAAGACAATTCTTCAGGCAACTTGGTGCTTTTTGTGAAATGGAATATTATTATTTACAGGTAATATACACAAGACACCTCCTGCGTACTTAAATAATTTCTAAATTTAGAATAGTCAATGTAACGTTTTAGATGCTATTGTTATACAGTATTGTGCTGGGTGTACAAACAGGGACGTGTCCAGCATAGACACAATTTTCTAATAAACATTGCCCACCAATGTTTGCTCTGATCTCTGAAGGTAGAATCCAACACACTAGGAGAACAGTTGGCCTAGTTACCGTGAAGCTAAGAATGTGTTGCCAGCAATTCCTGACTCTAGGCTGGGATGCAGAATCGGCTGATTGGCTCTTCTAGCTCAGCTTCAAAGACCTCCCTTGAAAATATACAGCAAAAGGAGAACCTAGTCGCCACTCCTTGCTGACGAATATGATGAATCTGCCACAGAGTCCAGACCCAAGCTGCTGTCCCCAGGACAGGACAACATCCAGACCTTCCTGAACAGTGGGACTTTAAAGCTACTTCTCAGGGACAGACAAAATGACCATGGGCTTTCTCATCAGCTCATATGCCCCACAGGACAGCCGTGTGTGGACCTTTGTGGAAAGCATTTACGAAGGTGTTAAAGCATGTGGCTTTGGCTGCCTCTCTAACATGACTGGCTGACCATTCTTCCAAGCTAAGGACTACCAGGGTCACCCTGGCTCAAGAGGTGGGGACTGAAAATCTACCCCTCTGGATGGAAGCACCCGACAGCATTTGAAATTAATGAACACAACTTCCACTCTCCTTTGTGATGGTAATTAAAGCAGGAGGTAAAGACAAACTTTGATGCTGAATTTCTGAAAATACACACCATTAAACACGTGCGTTCTACTCTCAGACAAGTTTCTAGGGGGTCTCATTTGGATGCTCGGTAGAAACAGCAAAAACTCTCTGCTCACAGATCATAACCTAATTTTTAAAAGACATGTGTTTAAGATACTAAGTTTTAAATTCTTAACAAAATTAGCAGGCAGCAATACTGTCCAAGTAAACCAAAGGTTTTTCTAACCTCAAATAAGCCAAGATATTTCCTAACCTCACTACAGAGAGACAAGACTCGGGGCAATGCTGGCAGAGTACAGTCTCAGGTACACTGGCTTGACTTGAGAGACCCAAGCCCCTCCCACCTCACGGCTTCCCTCCTCTCCTAACCTTCCTCTTTACCTTTACTTCGCCAAGCACTTAGCCTTGTAAACAGCAGGCCTTTAATAAAAGTATATTTGCTGAGTAAGAGGTACAGATGCAAGCCTTTAACAGGCTGTTTCTTAGGGCTGTTAGGAGGAGATAACGGTATTTCAACTGATTATCAGCAAGTAGCAATTCATTCCACCACAAGTGCACTTTTGTTCATCTAGACTATATGAAGATACTGGGTGCTTCAAAGTATGGAATGAGAGAAGGGTCACCACATCTGTGTCATGGATGAAGACTGCCTGTCCATGTTTTTAAATATGATTTTTCAGGTCCTTCCCTAACCAAAGGAGGCCCAATTCACTCAAAGGCTTTGAGAACTGTTTTAATAAACTCAAGAAAATTTGCTGACGCAACTTGTTCTACAAAGGGGGGAGAAAAAGAATATTTGCTAAGAGGCTAAAGGCTTTAGATGAGAACCCTAATTCGAAAATGTTCCCATAATCAAGCAAACTGGTAAACAAAAATCTATTGTTCAGTTATAAGATAAACCCCTACCAATGAAAGATAGGTACAGAAATCTGAAAGTTCACCATGGAAAAGATGGCCAAATGCCTTAACCTTGACTGGAATCGGAACTACAAAACAAAACAAAACCCAAAAAACCATAAAAAAAAAAAAAAAAAAAAAAAATTAGTGCATAAGTGTACAAGCACATACACACACACACACACACACACACACACACACACACACACACACACGAAACAAAAAAAAATAAAACAAAGGCAAAGCAAAACAAAAACAAAAAATGTATTCTAGGGACATTTTGGGAAGCTTACACATGAACTGAATAATAGATATTATAGTCTTAGGTTTAATTTTAACTAGGAGAATGTTCTAATTCTTAAAGGACAAATGATTACTTATTTTATAGGAAACATATTATGATGTGCCACACTACAATAATTCAGCCTAAAGGGAATGTGTAGGCCTGAAGATAAATACAAACAGATATTAACAATTACCAGTTTTCATGCCCACTGCTCTGAAGCAACTTGGGGAAGGAGTAACAAATTTGCAAATACAGCAAGGGGCTGTATTTGTACGAGCACTGGTAAATTCAAGATTTAACTGTTTTCCTTGTGAAAAAGAGTGAACTAGTCCTGGCTTGGAAGGTCCTTACCATATCTGGCTTCCGGGATCAACTTCTGTCCCCTCTAGACACCAGAGGAGAAAGTTCCAATTGCAATGCTGCCAAGTCTTGCTTGACAATACTTCATTGCCTCCAGTCACCTTTCTACAGCCTGGCTCCCACAAAGGGTGGAGCTGCAAAGGCTTTCTCAGGGTCCTATTATACCACACTGCAGACATCTCCTCTCAACTTTGCAGGACTATCCCTCCTCTGAGCCCTCAATTGCCCCTGTCCTTGGAATGCCCTTAGCAGCAGGAGATTGACTCCCTGCCCCCTCCCCATGGGTCCCCTTCTCACTCTCTAGCAGACAGGGCATCTACATGTGCTATGCCCCTAGCTGGGAAACATTTCCCAGGCTTGCCTGGTATGCTCTACCAGGTCTCAGTTTAAGCAGTCTTGTTTCCTCAGGACCATCCCTGTTCAAGCTTCCTGCAAACGGCTTTCCCATACACATTGCTTCTACATTTGCTTTCAGAGAGTCCACTGTCCTATAAGTGATTTTTGGTCTGTCTCCTGCCAGTACAGCCTGCACTGGAGTCCTAACTGCCCTTTTCCCTCCTGTGACTCCATCAGCTAACTCGGAACATGACACAGCCCTGATGAATATTAAAAAGTGTCACGACCAGAGCAAAGGAGGTAAGAACGTAGGAAAACAGATACAGTTAAAGGAACAAAGTCGAAGTTTAATTATAGACAGCCATCCCAGCTTACCGCCTTGTGGTTGTAGATCTCCCCATTGTAACAAAGCCACAAATAGGGATACTTCCTCACTCTTATCGGCTGCATTCCAAACAGGGGGTCAACCACCGCCAGCCGGTGAAACCCAAAGCAGCAGTTGGTGTATCCATTGACATTCTCAAAGCGAAATGCATCGGGACCCCTGTGCGCGATCTTCATGGCACTCAGACACTGCACAGAGAGGCAGTCATCGCTGCCGAACAGGGCCCAGATGCCACACATGCTACAGGAGGGCTGCAGGCAGGCTACGGAGAAAAGCACAGGGTTCGCACGTTCAGTATAAGCAACTCTTGATTCTAGGAATCGTACACGACCCTCCCAAAAGCTGGGACGCAACCGTCTTTCTTTACAGCAATGGTCCATTAGGTTGGCAGGCTCCTGGGGACCGATTTTTTTTGCTTTCAAATATTAAGAAGTACAAGTGACCTTTATAGTCAACCAGATACATAGGCCTTGCAACCGGTCGAAGCTCACATTGCTCCCACCTTAGGATTTGGTAGGGGTTAGACCCAGCAGCATCCAGGTCAACATCTGCAACACCTGCCGCCCACGACTGCTCCCAAAAGCAATGGTAGGGAGGCTGGCTCCAAACTAGGTAGGGATCCCGGCCCCAGCTCCTCCAGGTGAAAAATCTCAACACGCCCTCCCCCCAAGGTCTGGGAGATTCTCCATTAATATAGCCTCTTCTTAAGCCTCTGCAACTAAATACCATCTCTTTATTTGCAGGTGTCAAATACAAAGGAAATAAATTAACAGCTTGTTGGCACCATTATGTAATATCAATGCATGTGTGTACACACACACACACACACACACACACACACACTAGTATAAATATCCTTAGGCATGTCATATCTGCGAGCTTAACCTCTAAGTGATTTATCTAAATGTTATGGAAGAATAAGAAAACAATAATCTGATATCAGATACCCTAACAAGCATTTTGAGTTGGCTGAAGATGTAAATTTGACATGGCTAGGTACTGTGGTACATAATGCTAGCAATGAAGATAGAAGCAGGGTAAGTCTGGAGTTCGAGGCTATCCTGTGCTACATGAGATCTTGTCTTAACAACAGAAACGTTCAATATCAAATGTCCTTAATGACAAAAACACCCTCGAATGTTTATCTCAACGCTGCATTGGTTAATTAGAAGCAACTTTGGAAGAGGGGAAACTTAATTGAACCCCTGAAAGCCAGGAAGCAAGTAATTCCTACAAATATTTTATCTGAATATCAGAAGTTCAAAATAGTTCGATAGAGAATCTCCAACTAGCCATACTGTTCAATATGTGTACTTTTTAGGGTGCTGGTTCCAGATGGTGTGGCCATTTGCTGCAGATTGGCATTTTGCATTTTGAACAGTATTGACGTAAACCACTCAGAGCAATACTTTGAAACTATTCCAACTGTATCAAAGCTTTGATGCGCTTTGAGTAAAACCAGACCAAGCAAGGAAAAGTGGTACCAAGCAAAGCAACCTGAAAAGGAAATGCAAGTGGCCTATAGCCCCTTCCAAATAGTCTATGACAGGCCTGGTCTGCACATTCAGTAGGAGAAGCCAGAGATTTAGGAGCGATGTTCGTTTCGATTCGATGACAATGAAAAGTGGCCGCACGGCTAAAAGATGTTTCTATCAAGTCCCGCCCCTCAGAGCTCAGGGAGCCCTGAAGAAGAGGAAGCAGGAGTTGTAACAACCCAGGGGATGGAGGACCTCAGAACAGGGCCATCTAAAACAACTGAGCAAAGCTCATATGACCTCCGAGATGGAAGCAGCAACCATAGGACCTACACGGGTCTCCACTGGGTTGTTACAGGTCCTCTGCATGTGTATGATAGCAGTGGTCCTCAACCTCAGGGTCACACAGCCCTTTCACCAGGGTGCCTAAGACCATCAGAAAGCACACGCTTACAACACGACTCAAAACAGTGGCAAAATTGCCATTTTGAAGTAGAAGTGAATATAATGTTATGGCTGGGGTTCCCTACAACGATCTGTATTAAAGGCATCGGAAGGTTGAGAACCACGGTGGAATAATTTTCAGTTGCATACTTTTACAGGACTCCTTCCTGAAGGTGTGAATGGGTGGGTCTGTGATTCCTGCACCTTCTCTTGGGGATCTTTTGATTTTTCTGTTGGCTTCTGTTGTCCAACTTCAAGATGATGGTTTTCCTTTTATCTTACCTTACTACATTTTATCATATTTTGTTATTTGTCTCCTAGAAGTCTAATCTTTTCTAATGAGAGGCAGGAAAGGAGCGGATCCAGAGGGGAGAGGTGGAGGGGAAAGGAACCGTAAAGAGAGAGGGGGAAACCTGTGTTCAGAATGTATTATGTGAGAAAAGAATCTGTCTAATATGAGGGAACAATAGAAGGAAATGTGGGTTAGCAGGGCATTTTGAAAATCAATTACGAACAGTTAGAACAATTGACCTAAGTCCCAAGGCTCAAGGAGAACTGTCTATTGTGCAAAACATATGCCAGGCAACAAACTAAAATGTAAAGAAAAGTTTAAAACTCTTCCTTCAGCAGGAATAAGAAAAACTAAAATCCTTTGTAATTGGCACCCGAAGCCCTCCGTGGACCATATTTTCCTCGATGTTTTCTGTCCCTGTAATTTTCCTCATTTCCTGGTTAACAACTGCAGCAGTGCTGGCCAGTGAACCATATGTGCCATTTTAGTACAAAAGTAAAGCCCATTAAGAAGGCAAGAGAAAACATTAAACCTAATTTTAAAGATACTTTAACATGACACACCCCAAACATAACAATCAATACAATATAATCAAAATAAATTATATTTTACACCATTTTTTTCTTAAATTATTAGGACTGGAGGGATAGTTTAGCAGTTAAAGACTATCAGTCAAACACCAAAACATCAAGTAACAATCAAAACATCAAGTGTTTTGTTTTCATAATCATCAAAACAGATGTATTTCACTCTTAACATATCTCAGTTCTGGCTACCCGGAATTTCTAGGGGTCAGTTCATGAAAGAACCCACTGGACAGCGCCGCTTTCGTACGTTGAATATCTACTGATGGTCTAACTAAACTGCACTGGATCACCTTATTCTAAGATCTCAATAATTAACCTTGTGCAAGTCTTACTTCAAAATAATATTACAGGACATCAATCAACGAAAAGAGTTAACTGTTAAAACCTGTAGGCCACACAGGTCAAGAAAAATCAAAGCTGCCCGTGTATTTTAAAAGTTAGATTAAATCTGAAACTAGGCCTGTGAATAGCTATTCATAATTTCTTTTAAAAAAAGAAAAAGAAAGAAAGAAAAAAAAAGCATGCTGATTACTTTGCCTTTTTCTGTACTTGGCCGTCTGCCTCCTTAAACAGATTTCTCTGTTAGTTTGGGACTGGAGCTGGGGAGGGGCCTGAGCGGCAAGGTGAATGGGGACTAGGTACTAGGGATCCAGACTGTCAACCCCAGAGACACTAGCTCTAGAAGTAGGGAGAGCCTCTGTCCCGGTGGAGAACCAGGCCCCTCCACTAGCCTGGGGCGCCCAATTGCGGTTTGTCTAGAGCAGTCGTCCAGCTGATCCCAGGCAAAACCCTCGGATGGCCGAAGTTTCCCAGGTTTAGACGTCACGCAGTAAAAGAAAATATTTTTGGTATCAAGACGAAGGCCACCTTTGCCTTCTGTCTGGAGCCGCCCAGGCTCCACGCTGCACTTGGCTCACGCGAAAGCTTTCCTGGCAGCTCCGACCTCCGTGCGCAACAATCGCCCCGCGCCCGCCCCGCCCCGCCCTGCCTCCGGTTGCAGGGCAGCATCTGTCCGGCGAAGGACCCGAGTGCTCAGCATCCGCTCGGACAGCGCATCCTCCAGGCCTCCAGGGCAAGCAGGGAGCCCGAGTCCCGCTTACCTGCACACTAGCGGCCAGGGCCAGAGGAGGTGGAGCTTAGGCGGCGCAGCGACAAGACCGGCTGGGGGCTGCTCCTCACCTTAGAGTCGCCGGGCTTCTGTAAGGCGTGCGGGAAGTTTCATCATTTCGCTGGGACCCAACCCGTGCGCGGGGGCGTGGCCCGCAGTGCTGACGAACGACGCCAGGCGGGGCTGAGGCCAAGACAGACGTGCACCCTAGGGGCCCAGAGCCAGCAGACGTTCAGCTTCTGTTCCTTACGGTGCTGTGACACTACATGCAGTATAACACCAGAGGTCGGGCCCCTAGCTCACTGTGTTACCTACACGACTCATTCGGAATTACAAGTCTTCGTATACTTGGTACTTGGGATGTTTCTAGGACTAGTTGAGGACATTACCCCGTCAGCAATAGATCTCTGCCTCCTTAATTGTAGTCTTCAATACCTTAAACAGAGTGTCAGATATATAGATGTGGATAGGTAAGTAACATAGGAATACCTAGAAGGACATAACGCGCGTGCAAGTACACACACACACACACACACACACACACACACAACTTAGATTAAGTATATAAGGTGAATTGTTCGTTATGTTACAGACGGTGAAATTTTCCTTCCCCTGGATATGTATATAGGGCACTCCATTCTTGAATTCCCTAGATCCACAGTACGACTGTGTGGATCCTAAACATATACAAATTCAGTGTGACTCTTTGTTGTACTTGGTTGTTGACATAAAAGTTTTAGGAAAGGCCTTGAATTCCTGTTTGAAGTTTCCTATGACTTCAGATAATATTATTGAATCTCATAACCATCCTTTTTCTCAGGTTTTTCGTTTGTTATTTCTTTGTTTTTGTTTGTTTGTTTTGTGGACTTTTGGAAGTCGTTTTTAGATTTTTTTGTTTTGTGAGATTTATTTGTTGGACTATCTGTTTGTCTGTCTGTCTGTCTGTCAGCACTGGGTATGAAACACAGGGTCTTGAATTGTTACACAAGCCATTTGCCACAAATACCGTCAATCTTAGGGTCTCATCTGTAAAATAAGGAACATGGAAACTAAATGGGGTCTTTCCAAGCCTAAAAGTATATGTCCTAAAGTATTGAGCTTTAAGTATGGAGAAAAATTTGTTTATTTTTATCCTTAGAATACCAATCTATCCCTTAACAAGGTCAAAATGGCCACATCCTGGGGATGTTTGCACTCGGTACCACACCTGGTACTGGTAGATGCAGGAAGAATGCTCGGGCCCTTCCCTTGCTGTCCTACACCTGAGGGTGAGAATGACCCAGAATCACTGGGTCATCCTACAGACATTAATACCAGGGCGAGAGGCTGCAAAACTCCTGTGATTTTCACTAGGCATGAGGTTTCTTCTTAAAGTTAAATGTTTTCTTCTCCAGATTCTGTTTAAACATTGAAATGTTGTCCTAAAATAAATGTTTCTCGCACGTTTAACCAGCCCGGGAAATTAAGGAGGAAGAGATTCTGCTTAAAAGCAATTGAGGGCTGAGAAGATGACTTAGGGTCTAAAGGTGCCTGCTGCCAAGCTAAGACTGAATCTGAGTTCCCTGGCAATGACGGAAGATGGGATTCTTCTTACTTACACACAAGAGCTGTGTTGTAGCTGGGCGTGCTTGCATACACATACATGTGCATGCACACACATGCACACAAACATATACTTATCAATAATTACTGCTCGTGCCACAGGGAAGACTGACTCCAGGTAATCTCCCTTACAGAGACGGTTTCTTAAAAAGCACTCTTGAGCTGTTACAAATAGTGTCTGCAAATTCATTGCACAATAAAAAGAAATGTTTGTCCTAAGAAACCGTTGCACCAGGGTTGATTTCTTCACCAAGTCTACATTAAGTTCAAATAGCTCCGTGGACTGAGAACACTTAAGGACAAAACCTGCTTTCAGAGAGCTCTGCGCAGGGGAGACGGAAGCAGGAAGATCAGGAGGTCAAGGTCATCCTCTTAAGTGGGGAGTTTGAGGACACACACACACACACCTATACACAAAGATTCCTTTTCAGCACCTCAAAAAAAAAAAAAGGCCTCAGCTTGACTACAAGATTGGTAGCATGCTATTAGTGTTTCCTTGGAGAAAATACACCATGATTTAAAAAAAAAAAAAAAAAAAAAAAAAACCACAATTTCACAACATTCATTAATGAATTTGTGGTTCATTCTAAACATCAGCACCCAATAAATTGAGAAATAATGAAACTGTACTGTGAAACATATTAAAATCGGATTTTAGCCAGCGCTTGGAAGGCCTCAGGGCTTGCTGTTCCACAAGGAGTGTCTTACATTTATTCAGCCTTGAGAATATCAAACTTTTAAAAAGTCTTCTAAGTTCCTTTAAATGCAAATTAAACGCGTTCTCAATAGTTCTTTGGGGGTGGACCCATTTTCTAACCTTTTAACCTATCATAAGTGTATAATCAGATAGTGATAGCTAGGATTTGTCAGCTTTAAGCTGTGCGTGGCTACGTGGGGCTTCTTTGAGATTAATATCTTGAAACAAAGGTGCATTGTTTGGCTTTCAATCTATTTACATTTCTAAGGTTGGTATCAGTTGAAGAATAGCATAATTCGTTCCCCAGCCAGCCCTCTAAAACTGCGGTGAGTTAGTTATGTTGTAGTCCAAAGTTAGGTGGACTTATCACTAGGTCAGAAATTCACTTGGATCACAGAAACTGTAGATCCCTGTTCCTGGAACTCACGGCAACTGTCTGCAGACTGCTAACAGTTTCTCAGAAGACCCTGGTCACCCTCTGCATCCGAAAGCTACTAGTGTACAGCAGCTAAAGATGAACACAAGAGGAGAGTCTTTGCTTCTGCCTCTTCTGCAATTTCATCTAATATCTATAAGGCCCATGTATTTGACGCGGAAACACAATGTAAACCTTTGGTCTCCACATGTCGTTCCCGCTTCTCGTCCAGTTTCGTTTATCCCAGCTGGGCAATCTGCGAGGTGACAAGGACAATCCATGACATTCCATACTCAAGGAAGGCAACTCTAGCTGAGATTTTTGTCACTTGAGAATCTGTCGTCTGGCCTTTCTAAAACAAAAGCTGAAATATGAACCTAGACGGTATAGGTAATATAGTTTTGTGGGACACTAGTTTCGTGTGAGTAGGAATTGTGTATTCTTACAAGCAAACTTTTTTATTTAGTCTGAAATAGAAGCAGAGTGCCTTAGTCTGTTAGAGAAGGTGGAGGAACAAGAAAATGCTGAGAAAACTGGGGGTAAGGGTTAATGTAAAGGGTTTCTATTGTACAGGGGACAGTCACTAATCGGAACCAGAGTAATTGGTGCTTTAAGGAGTTAAAGGCAACAGAAAACAACTGGGCGTGCTTTAGAGTGGAGCTCAGAGGGCTGCTGTAAGCAGAGATGCTTCTGGTTTTTCAGTGAGAAGCTCCTCCATCTACTGTGCATCAAGTTCAGGTTACATCAAACATTCTTCCCTTTCTGTCAGTTGCAGACACAGTGGATGATTAAAGAGGAAAGATCAACACACAGGACTGAGGCCAAGTGTTCCAGTTCCAGTATGTTGACAAGAGAACTCCCCAAGAAGCAGCTCACAGGGCTGACCAAGAAGAGACAGGCTTCGAAGAAACTGTTATGGAAACCTGAAAGGGTGTCCCTGTGGAGGCAGTCTGTGGAGCCAAGGAAAAGCTAATGAAGAGGAAGAGATGTTCCTTTAATAGAAAAAACAACTAATAGAGCAGAGCTGGGGGGGGGGGCTATAGGAAAGGGTAGCTTGCAAGAGGAAAAAGGGAAAGGCTACTTTTTTTCTAGCACAGGAGAGAAGTGGTGTGGTGCAGGTAAATCTGGAGGTAGAAGCAAGAGACACAGAACAATCTATATAGTTGGTTGCTGTGCCAATAATGATAATACATACTATAGGAAAACAAAGAGGAAAGGAAAGAAGGATAGCTTTATTGAAAAAAATTTAGGAGAATTTGAACCTAAGATGCCCACCATGAGAACAGCAGACTAAGTCTTTCAAAGAATAGACAAGCCAGGTATGGTCATGGAAGACAGAGGCAGGAGGCTCAGTTCAGGATCCTGTGCAGCTACATACTCAGTTTGAGGGCACTGTGAGCTTTATGAGACTCAGAAAAAATGGGGAAGGGGGAGTAAGAGAGGAATGAAAGGAAGGAAAGACAAAAGGAGAGAAGAAAAAAGGGGGTCGGGGAAAGAAAGGGAATTGTAAAGTGTCTATAGGGAGCTAAACAAAGACAGACAAATGTCAAAGAAAATCGGATGAGAGAGAAAAAATGGTGACCTAGTGAAGGAGAAAAAGATCATGGGGCCTGGAGCAATGAAGGAAGACACACCATCCTATCTAAGGCTGCAGGCTAAGAGTCAGGCCACAGAGATGACTAGGTTTGGGTTTGGTAGAACCTGTTGGAAGACAGATAGTTGACCCAGTGCAAGCATGCAAGTGTGGCACGGAAAGAGGAGCACATTTGGTGGAGTCTGCATTTGCTCGAAAACATTCAAGGTCCCTCCCAAGGGGACTATACTATTTCTAGCCTGTTGATATGCCATCTGCTGTTGCCAATGACACTTGCACAGAAATGACAGGTGTTGACCCCCTGTTTGGAATGCAGCCGATAAGAGTGAGGAAGTATCCCTATTTGTGGCTTTGTTACAATGGCAAGATCTGCAACCACAAGCCTTTGTGTGGTTCACTGTCTCCTTCCTTTCTCCTGACAGTGTTTCAGATAGCAGAAGCTCCACTAACCCAGGGACCAGGTGACAATGATGTAGAAGGCCACCATTTGCCTCTGGCCATGTAGCCTGCGTATTTGAGATCTGGGAGTTGGTTGTAATTGCCTTGTAAATTAGCCTAACCTGAGAAGTAGAAGCTGAATGTATCATCTTAAGAAGGAGGAAGTAAAGGCAGAAATTAATAGAGGCTGAGGAGTCAAGCTGTAGCATTAAATACGGAAGGATGGAAATCAGAGAGACAGTTGGCATGAGTGTTTTCGTGAGAGATGAATGTGTAATTTTACAGCGTCACATAAGAAATGGTATGGAAGATTACTTAGCCCAGGTCCTTGAACACAGGAGTAAAACAGATCCTCATTGTTCTATCTTCAGTCAAGATGTTTATAGATACTTTACTAGGAGGTAGCAGCCTGAAATAAAATGTCCCTGGGAAATCCAGCTCATAAAATGAGGCCTGCAGCTTGACAATGTCTTCCCTGGTCTTCCTCAAATCTTACGTCTCTCCCTAGTCTACCTGAAACATATCAGTCCTATTGCTGTTCTCAGACACTGGGTGGGATTTTTCGATGCTGAAAGTTTCACTCATGGCTAGAGAGCAGACCAACATCTTTTTCTTCTTATGGAAGTCATAATTAGGTTGTCAGGTTGTCAGGACAAAAATTAAGGTTCAGTCTCTTCACTGACCTACCAAAATTTTTTTTTTTGCATCTAGTATGCCAGGATATCAGATTTTGTCATGCAAGAGAACACAGGAAACAAGGCGTTTCATATAGATAGGAATAAGGAAGTACTATAGAGAAAAACAGAAGAAATGACACAATACTGACATTCTATCATAGAAAAATATCATTCGATAAAAGAGGCAATTGGATATGAACATTTGGTAAAATGCTAAGAAACAGCCCTTCGGGTTAGAAGGCCTAAGTAGAGTGTATATCACTGTAGTGGGACAGCCACGGAAAATACCTCACCAATCATCCCTCAGGCTCAGCAGCTGTGGACAACCACTCTGTAGTGTCTCAGCCAGCACTGCTCTAAGCAATGGTTTGCTGGATTCCAGATCTCAGGATAACTTTGCACCAATTAAAGATTCATCCCACTCTTATCCCAAATTTGGCCACCATAATTTCTAGGAGCCAGCATAGTACTTCAAATTAAGATTTTTTAAATACACATCAGAGTGATGGGCGTTTCTGGGGTAGGAACAAATGACATTCACTACTCCTTCTATACCCCAAGAAACTAAGAGCAAATATTATTACTTAGGGAGACTAAGCCTGTCTGGCTTAGAAGGAGGGCCTTCAAGCGAGCTGGTAAAGACCACACTCCGGCTATCCTGAGCAACAGTGGATCAGCAGTAGCTACTGGTTTTTGGTTTTTGGGTTTTGTTTTGTTTGTGGGTATTTGGGTCAACTTTCCAAGCAAGTTATTCTTATTGCTAAGCATCTAAAACCTGTTTGGAAGCTGAACTCCCAGGTAAGGTAAGGACAGCTTCATTCCCCAGAAAGCCTTCACATTGAACAGGTCCCCTTCATCAGGTCCCAGGCACAGGCAAGATAATACCACGTTGGAAATTAAAAGAGGCCTTAAGAAATGGAGAGAGCCAATGCAGGTGGTTAGCCAAGATATGAACGAAGCCTCCCACAGAGCTGTTGGAGGAGCCTGTTTCTAGGATCATCGAGACCAGGAGAGGAGAGATAACAGGGCTCGGGGCTGCCTGATGAACTGCATCAAGCAGAGTGGATAAAGTCTGTGCTGAAACGCCAGGGACATAGACCCCAGTTCATCATCTGTGGACCCCATGATGCAATGCACCACATGGTTTTATGACAAGTCCGGTGGGTGCCTCATATTCCAGGAAAAGAAGCCCTGGTATGTGTGGTTCAGGCAGTGGAGTCCTGTCTTTCATTGATCTGGTTTGATATGCCCTGTTCAAGTGTTCCTTACTTAATTTGATAAGTTGATAAATTATACTATATTTATTAAATAAGTACCTTCGGTCTACATCATTATTCATGCTGAACTGATGGTGAATATTTGCTTGCTCAAAAAAGACAGAGATTTATTCTCTACCAGGGATGCACAGCTGGGATGCACACCTGGGATGCACAGCTGGGATGCAGTATTTCTTCAGTCCTTTCAATCTGCCAGCCACAGAACCTCTCTCTACCAGGGACCAGAGCTGCCATACTGGGCTGAAACCCAGATCAGAGCATCCCTCAACCCTTATTAGGGAAGCTTCTACTTGATGTAGATATTCATTAACAAAGAGATCCACTACTGGACAATGTGCAGAAAGTAACTTTGGAACATTCAGCCCTAAAGAGGATGCCTTCACCAAGCCCTTTCTCTCAAGGCTAAAGACTGTCAGAGGTGGTAAATGACTCCAAGGGAATAGTGTCTTCCCCACACAACAGAGCTGATACACATGTGAACTCAGATTCTTTGACAGTGTTCACAATGCCTGCACAGGTTCAAACCAGGCAAGGTCTCAGCACTGAGAAGGGAAAATGGGCACAAAACCCCACCCTAACCAAGAAGATAATTGCAGTCACTAACTCCTGGGAGAGAGGGATAAATCGGTTTTCTTCAATGGAGTGACATTGGGCATATTAACTATCTTCTTGGACAGGCCTCACATCCAGTAGTTGTCCAAAAAGGCTCCGTGTGTGTGTGTGTGTGGGGGGGGTGTTCTTTTTTTCCTTTGGTTTTGACGTTATTGTCTTTCTTATTGAAAGAGAGGGGAAAAAAAGGGATGTTGGATTTTTAGGGAGGCAGGGAAAATCTAGGAGGAGCTGCAGGAAGGGAAATGTGATCCAAATCTATTACATGAAAAGATAATTTTTTTCATTTATTTATTTACTTTACATCTGGATTGTAGCCCCCTTCCCTCCTTTCCTTCCAGGCCCACCCTCACAAATCCCTCCCCCAGTACCCACTCCCCTTCTCCTCAAAGAAGAGGAAGTCCCTCCTGGGTATCATCCTGCCTGGAGATAGCAAGTCAAAGCAGGACCAAGTGTATCCTCTCCCGCTGAGGCCAGGGCAGACAGTTCAGGTCGGGGAAGGGGATCCGATGGCAGGCAACAGAGTCAGAGACAACCCCCACTCCGGTTGTTAGTGGACCCACATGAAGACCAGGAGGAACGGATGCTACTTTGATTGGTGGTTCAGCCTCTGTGAGCACCTATGGACCCCCAGGTTAGTTGACTCCATAGGTGGTCTTCTGGTGTTCCTGACCCCTGAAATGATAATTTTTAAAAAGAGACATAGACGCGGTCTACCGCAAAATTTGCACTAAAAAATGAAGGTCATTGCTCTGTTGTAAAATGGAGTCACTCAGAGGAAGACACAACCCTAAAGCTACTCTTGCATACAACATGATTTCCATACCTGGCTTCTACCTTAGATACACAGGAATGCAACAGCTTCCAATAAACCTTCACTGCCTAGGGAAGAGAGGTCTACAAGGTCTAAATTAAGTTCTGAGCAAGTCTCTATCTTCTTAGCTAGCATTCTGCCCTCTGCCTCTTAGAGCCCATTGTGGCCTGGCTACTTTGATACCTTGTGTTCTGACAGAACCTTCAGCTACTGTGGAAATGTTAAGTCCACAAGGTCTCCTGTTGTCTTTTGGGAGGATGATAAGAAACATAAACTGGATCCTTGTTTTTGGTAACTGACACAGAGTTTCCAAAACCCTGGAAATGTCCAGACTGGCTGAGGGGTGTGTCTTTGTTCTTCCTGATAAAATAAATAAATTATGATTTCATCTGAGTTCACAATTTTGAAGGACTAGCAGGGTGGTGTTGGCTGCCACCAGAACCAGCTTTGTGACAGAGTGTTGGAAGCCCTTCTCCTCCCTACTGCTCCCTTGAGAGGAACAGGAGCTACTGATCAACAAGTGACAGCGATTTAATCTACCATGCCCATGTATATGCCTATGTATACACCTATGTATATGCCTATGTATATGCCTATGTATATACCTATATATGCCTATGTATACACCTATGTATATGCCTATGTAATGATGATGCTTCCATAACACCCACAAAGAATGATTTTTCAGAAGGCTTGTAGGATCATGAACATACGGAAGAGCTGGAGGATAGCACAAGAAATAGCCACACTTCTCCACATCAGCCCTATTTGGTGTTTGCATGTGGTCCTTCCTGAGTGGCATCTTTTAAAATAAAATGGTGATTCTAACTAAAGTACCTTCCTGATGTCTGTGGGCTAGTCTAGAAGATTATTCAACAGAAAAGAGAGTCTTGAAGACTCCTCTCTATAGAAAGAAGTAACACTTGAAGTTGGAATCTGAATTGAGAAGGAAGTCTTGGGGTTGTAAGCCTGTGGGGTCTGATGCTAACCACAGGTTTAAAAAAAAAAAAAATCAGGGCTCAGGCTTTCTTGCTCTTGCTCTGTCCTCTTACTTACTCCTGCTCTGCCTCTCTCCTCATTCCCACCCACCCTCTCTCTCCAGGTGCTCATGGCAGGCCTCTCCTCCTCCTCTCCTCCTCTTCCTCCTCCTCCTCCTCCTTCTCCTGCTCCTCCTCCTCCTCCTCCTCCTTTCCCCTCCTCTCCTCCTCCTCCTCCTTCACCTCCTCCTCCTCCTCCTCCTCCTCCTTCTCCTGCTCCTCCTCCTCCTCCTCCT